>NW_018405678.1:401118-617694 GCF_002113885.1 Mizuhopecten yessoensis
TGGATTCGAAGGCATTATTTAACTATTTGAAAGACATCGGTCTATTTTATAGACTCTGATGTCTTTTAACCCACCTTATCATTTTTGACGTTATATATATATCGCATATTCCATATCATCTATTCGTTATCTCTTTTATTATTTTAACTCCCTTTTATTTATTTTTTATTATCTACACATACAATGCGAATACTTTTAAAATGAACCATTTTATCTTATTTTATCTTCGCTATTCACATGTTTGTTAAAAAAGTAAAATAAATAAATAAATCACCATGGCCCTAAATGACCACAGCCGTCGATGGGCCGTTAAACATAAACAAACAAACAAACAAACCCATAGTTCATACATGCTATTTAAATGAAGGTCCCATAGTTAATATATGCTATTTGAATATATGTCCCATAGTTCATGCATGCTATTTGAATGAATGTCCCCAAAGTTAAAACATGCTATTTGAATGAAGGTCCCATGGTTCATACATGCTATTTGAATGAAGATCCCATAGTTCATATATGCTATTTGAATAAATGTCCCATAGTTCATGCATGCTATTTGAATGAATGTCCCCAAAGTTAAAACATGTTATTTGAATAAATGTCCCATAGCTCATACTTGCTATTTGAATGAAGATCCCATAGTTCATACATGCTATTTAAATTTAGGTCCAATTGTTCATACATGCTATTTGAATAAATGTCCAATATTTTATACGTGCTATTTGAATTAATGTCCCCAAAGTTAATACATGTTATTTGAATGAAGGTCCCATAGTTCATACATGCTATTTAAATTTAGGTCCCATTGTTAATACATGCTATTTGAATGAAGGTCACATAGTTAATATATGCTATTTAAATGAAGGTCCCATTGTTCATACGTGCTATTTGAATGAAGGTCCCATAGTTCATACGTGCTATTTGAATGAAGATCTCATAGTTCATACATGCTATTTAAATGAAGGTCCCATTGTTAATATATGCTATTTGAATAAATGTCCCATAGTTTATACGTGCTATTTGAATGAATGTCCCCAAAGTTCTTACGTGCTATTTGAATGAAGGTCCCATAATTCATACATGCTTTTTAAATGAAGGTCCCATAGTTTTTATATGCTATTTAAATACACGACAAAAATACAATCCATTTCGAACGAAACAAGTTGCCCCAATGTTCGAGCTATATAAGTTTCCTGTAAATGTTTCCTCAAAAGTCGTACATGTTTGCAGGGTCAAGGTTTTGATCAGATGCTAACTGTTGTAGAAGGGCGTCGTGTGATCTCTTTCACTGCAACATGGCATGTTGTGCGTTATGATATTTTGCCAAATCCACTTCAATGTTGTACATTTTTTCATTTAGCGTCTTATCGTCTAGCTGGCGCACCAATTCAAAAGCAAACTCCACTGATGCCATGAAAAAAAATAATGAATGATTATTTAGTATCAAAGGTTATTGTTTAAATATAAGAAAGAGGTGGACAAAAAAGATGTGCCGTCCCTGGAATATTCGTCTTGCCTTTTTCTTCAAGTTCAATTAATATAAAAGTACAGCTAAGTACGTAAATACTGTAAACATGTAGATTCGCGTTATTATAAAACATACGGAATTACAAATATTTTTACAAATAAAATTAGCTTTACAATATATAATATAGTATTATATTTTTAATGAGTAGGAAACATCAGTGTTTTAGACGTCTCGTATGAAGACAGCTTGTAACATTAAACGAAATATCTGTATTATCCTAAAGATCTATTGAGATCCTTTGCAATCATATGATATATATTTTACACAGATAACGTATTTGTTCTTAATATAAGCTCATTTCGGTTTTTTATATGAATGCATAGTAAAATGCCTTGACATATGAAAAGGGCGGGATTGATAAGTGTGAAAACTGTATTAATTATGAAATAATGATATACTGTTAGATATAGAATATAAGTTTTTAAATGCCAATTGCGTCTTAGTTTTGTATTATTTACTTACATTCATTGTTCTCCTGTTTGGGCGATTGTAGACGATACAGATTAAGCATAAACTGCTCGTTGCTATTTTTAGACACTCGTTCGTCTCTCTCGTTAATCCCCGAGTGCCTTAGTAAGCTCTTTCGTTGTGCAGGTTTTAACATTTTGGATATTTCTTCCAAAGCTTTTGTAACTAATAAAATAAATAAATAATATATATAATCCAGATGATAAAGTAATCGATTCATGGAGTTTGTAATTCTTACAGCATTTAATAACATACGCAATGCAATAACTTAATCAATAATTAGAGCTTGTTTTCGCACATTCTATTACACGTAAGCACTTCTCACCCTATTTCATATAAGGCATACAACTCCAATAGTAGTATTGCATTTATAATTGGACAAGTCAATATTCCTTCAACATGAAACCTTCCGGTCATTTTTTTTTTCCAACCATAATGATAACAATGAAAAATACATGTATTTGTATAATGAGCAATGTAAGAAACCTTTTATGTTTATTCATACGCTGCATTATAACCCTTTGTACTTAGATCACGAATATGACCTACCTTTATTATGATGAGCATTTTCGGCTTGTACAATGGACATATCTGTGGACATGTCTCCTGTCTGAACCTGTTGTGTTACCATCTTTACACTGACTTGGATGGTTGCGTTCTGTTGGGTTCCGTTACCATCAATATTCAGTCTTGGTGGTTTCCGGTTGTAGCGTATACCTTGAAGACTGGTAATGTCTATGCTGTGCTGAATCCTCAATGCATTTGTCTCCAATTGATTGAGGAGTCTCATTGATTCCTCATGCAGCCTCCACGCATCTCTTTCAGCCTTGCACGCAAGCAGTTCCTTTGCCTCAAGTAGCATTTCAATGGTGTCCATCTCATCGGGAAATTTTGACCTGAACGTTTGAAGGCTATGTTGAAAATACGCCATACAACTCTTGCTAACAAGAGAATCGATTGTTGCAGATTGTCGTTGATTATTCATGAGCGTCAAAAACGCAAGGACAGCTTGATCCCTGCCCTGTTGCATGCTTTTCTCATTTGATTTAGCCAGTCGTAGCTCTTCATTTCTTTTCAGAAGTAAAGACTGTAGTCTCTCTACTTTGGTTCTCGAATATTCTTCATCTGCTAGTAGTTTTGAAATTGCTGCTATCTGCGATATCGTTGTAGGCTTTTCCATTCTTTCACCTGTAAATTTATTATTATATTTTCATATATTTTTCAATCAATCAAGTCATCAGTTTCATTCAAGGCAAAACACAAGTTATTGTACTTAATTCTGAATAGAGAAAGACCATATATGTTTACGCGATGCTATTACACAATTTCTAATTTTGGTGGCGAACACCGACATGAACACCAATCCCATCTATACGATGCCACATGCGACCGTAAATATTTCTAAATCCTTTTAAAGCTTCCCTGTATTTTCCTGTACAAGACACACGCACTGGGTCTGTTAGTAAAATAAAACTGGTTCTCACCATGCCTTGGTTGTTTAAATGTTAAATTAACATCCACGTACCAATTTTAATAGAGTCAAAATATATCGCATTAATGTACAATATTTCATAGATAGATTTAAAGAAATTAATTTACTGCCATATACCATTGGCGAGTTTTAATGAGAAAAAGAATGAGATATTCCACAAATGTAGTAGGTCTTTTCCGTGTCTGCTTCCGCCAAATTGAGAAAAGACTTTTAAAGAGATAATTTCTCTCGGACAAATTGACATTAAATTTTAAATCTGCATCACGGTTTTACCTACCAATCAAGGGTATTTCTTGTTCACCAACGAATATATAGTCAACTTTCATGGATTTCAGCACGCTTCTATCTTCTGGCACGAGGTCATGCAGCGTTTCAATAGCCTCTTCGGGCAGCATAAAGGTGATGACGATGCTGTTTGAAGGTTGAAAGCCCACTAGTGCCACATCTTCGTGCCTTACGCACAGTAATTTTGCCACAACGCTTCCTAAGTTTTCCACTTCTCGTCTGTTAGTCTCGGAACCTCCGATGTGGAACTTCACATGTTTAAACCCATTAACTGAAAGCAATTAGACACTTTTTTAATGTTACTGTTTTTGATTTTCTTAAATGATCTTATTCATTAAAACATGAATTGAATACGCACAGTTTACCAAATTTTAAATCTTTTGCATACCTGGCTTTGACTTCGGCGAGAAGAAATACAATGGTTGTCTCCGACACTCTCTAGCAAACATTACCATTTGCTTGTGTAGATCTTTCCTGCCGATGTGCCATAACATGGCTTGTAAATGTAGGAGATTGTTGCAACTTAAAAAGTCCATATCCATCAGTAACTGAAAGAACATGAGTGGACTATCGGCTTCCTTCAACGCCTTTCGTCCGAAACATCCGGCTTTAATTGAAAACAAAGTTGCTACATTGATCATGAAAAACGTAACATCTCAAATAAAACAAATTTAAGTAAAAGAGCAAGCATGAGTATTTTCGAGCCTGATTGATAAGAAGAATTGATCAAATCATCGCAAGAGAGTAATTCATTCTAGTTTACATTACTTGGCTGTTTTGAAAACACCTACACACCTCTATGCGGGTTAACAATCTATTATTCATTGTATCAAACTGGGAAAAATGGTAAAAGGACTTGACGAAAAAGGTAAGGAAAACATATAGATGAATTAATATTTAACAGCTGAGCAAATTATGTTCCTGTGTCAAAAGTGAACATGTGAATCATTATTATGTCTAAGATTCTGGAATCTTTTAACAGTTATGTTCTGGTTTGTTACTGTACCAGAAAGCCTGCGATAGTGGTCCCAACGAACGGTTGATATTTTATCTTACACGACAATCAATTAGAATCACTTCTGTAATGATATCTAAGATTTGTTGGATGTGTGATATGCTTTCTGTAAGTGTAATGCAATAAGTGTCATATGCTGTGAGTATATGTGATGTTATTTGCGTATATCTTTTGTGCAGTGTATACTTGTTATGGTAATTGTGCATCTTTGATGTGGTGCTTTAATTGTGGTGTGTTTAATGTGTTTAAATTTGTTGTGTTTATATTTGTGTTGTATATGTGATACACTATGTGCCTATGTTACGTGTTGCGTTTAAATGTGCTGTGCTTTATGGAGTGATTTGTGTACATATAATATCTTGTGTGTATATATGATGTGCTTTGTGTCTATGTGAGACTTTGCGTGCGTGCGTGTGCGCGTGCTTACTTTTCTTTGCTGAAAATCGATACTTCTATTCAATTCTATGAAAATGCAATTATAGAAATATTTATTTAATATTAGAACGACTTCTTTAGTAGATAATGGATGAAATTTCATGTGTTTAAATTTGTGGATGAATATTGTTCATGAATATGAATAATGTTACGTCGTTAATTCATCTTTAGCTTTTATGTGCAGTTTAATTTCAGAACGTTTATATTTTTGTGCTGATTATCCGTCAATGTTCATCAAACTAAAAGCAACAATACCGAAATATTTTACATTAATATTGCCTTTGAATTTCGTCCAAACAATGCTACGAATTATGTCAGTAGAAAATGACTTACCTGTACAGTAAAATTTCATTCTTGGCAGGTCTTTTTCTGTAAGTGACTCTGCGATATCATCCAATGTTTTATTAAATTTCCACTGGGGTGATATCAAAGAAGAATCAGCCATGTCCATCTTTGTTTCTAAGTTTATGTAAAAGAGAATGCTCAATTAAAGTTAATATTTTGTTGTCACCCAGGATCTTGTTGTGTAGATTACCTTGACTGTATGAAGGAACTGCTATTGTTAACTGCGGTTTTTTGTTGTTAGTGATTATTTCCAATAACTAAGTGAAGTTTAGTTTTAACAACTCTTATTAAAGTTGTTATTGACACATATGAATTAAACTTTCTGTTACATTCAAATTATTAAACTTGAAAGATATTGTTAAAGATTGTTTCACCATTTTCAATATAAAAAAAAATATGTTATGATTTCTTTTGATTTTTACTATTTCAAAGGATAACGACATCTACGGTTTGTTTATTTACACATATACACGCCTGTGTGTGGGCTTGTTAGAACAAAATGTAGGCCAAATACAAAACTATGAACTGAAACAAACACCAAAACTTTTCATTCCAACTCGTTCATAAACGGATATCTTGCAAATATAATATGTGTATGCATTATTGAGACAGGTGAAAACACAGTTATTACTAGGAAGAGTCTATGTCGTATTCTCACGCTCATGACATGGACATCTGTTATATATTTATATATATATTTATTTGGGTATATAGTCATTGATATTTAAATACACACTTAAATAAATACAATGCATTGCTGTATTCGGAAGTATTTCTATATTAATAATGGCATCCATCTCAACGTTGACATTTCGTAACTGTTATTTGTAGTTAATAGTGGAATGATTGCAAACAATGACTTTGAGTTCAATCTTGTAATTTGCGAGATTCTGATTTTGTGATATAAACTGATAACTTATATATGTGCAATTGACATTGACTTCACTCGCGACATTTAAAAAAATGTCTCACGAAATATTCATCAAATGTTATACTTTTCTTATTAAGCATAATAACACTTTGTAAGTACGTTTAAAAAAACAAGGCTGTAATATACTATAACATTCACTAAAATTCATATTGACAATGATCAAACAATATTACCTGTATTTATTTTTGAACATATATATTGTTAAATTAAAAATGCAGAGTAAAACTTCAAGTAACATTATTCAGTTAATTTCCGCCAGTACCATTTAGAATGCTTTTGATTCGTAATGTGCATTGGTTGTACTGAAGGATAATACAGTTATAATATGTGATGGATACTTTTTTACAATTTCATAACTTTTTTATTCAAAATGATTTATCTCGAAAACGATCTTGCATTTTTTATGCTTTGTGCAATGGAGGCGCTTGAGTGCCTTTTAGACATTTAACTGGATTTTGAAACATTTAAACATTGTTTTAGTATTATTTGAGACCCTAGGCGAGATTCTTGTAAGGTAAACAAAAGTTAAATACGTTTTCTATGATATGGTACAAAAATAAACATCAGTGCCTAAGTAAGATCCCGTCATCTCAGTCGATGGTTAAAACTATGATCCCTTCAAGGCAAAAACCAGAGATAACACTATCTCGCTTAGTTACATATAGTGTATGTATTAGTCTTATCCATGCAAGACTCAGTTACATATTGTGTACGTATAAGTCTTATCCAAGCAAGACTCGGTTACATATAGTGTATGTATAAGTCTTATCCAAGCAAGACTCATTTACACATAGTGTATGTATTAGTCTTATCCATGCAAGCCTCAGTTACATATTGTGTACGTATAAGACTTATCCAAGCAAGACTCGGTTAAATATAGTGTATGGATTAGTCTTATCCAAGCGAGACTCGGGTACATAAAGTGTATGTATTAGTCTTATCCAAGCGAGACTCGGTTGCATATAGTGTATGTTTTAGTCTTAACCAAGCAAGACTCGGTTACATAAAGTGTATGCATTAGTCTTATCCAAGCAAGACTCATTTACACATAGTGTATGTATTAGTCTTATCTAAGCAAGACTCGGTTATATATAGTGTATGTATTAGTCTCATCCAAGCAAGACTCGGTTACATAAAGTGTGTGTATTAGTCTTATCCAAGCGACACTCGGTTACATAAAGTGTATGCATTAGTCTTATCCAAGCAAGACCCGGTTACATATAGGGAATGTATTAGTCTTATCCAAGCGAGACTCGGGTACATAAAGTGTATGTATTAGTCTTATCCAAGGAAGACTCGGTTAAATATAGTGTATGGATTAGTCTTATCCAAGCAAGACCCGGTTACATATAGGGAATGTATTAGTCTTATCCAAGGAAGACTCGGTTAAATATAGTGTATGCATTGGTCTTATTCAAGCAAGACTCAGTTACATATAGTGTATGTTTTAGTCTTATCCAAGCGAGCCTCGGTTACATATAGTGTATGTTTTAGTCTTAACCAAGCAAGACTCGGTTACATATAGGGTATGCATTGGTCTTATCCAAGCAAGACTCAGGTAAATATAGTGTATGTATTAGTCTCATCCAAGCAAGACTCGGTTACCTATAGTGTATGTATTAGTCCTATCCCAGCAAGACTCGGTTACATCAAGTGTATGTATTAGTCTTATCTAAGCAAGACTCGGTTATATATAGTGTACGTATTAGTCTTATCCAAGCAAGACTCGTTTACATATAGTGTATGTATTATTTTTATCCATGCAAGACTCAGTTACATATTGTGTACGTATAAGTCTTATCCAAGCAAGGCTCGGTTACATATAGTGTATGGATTAGTCTTATCCAAGCGAGACTCGGGTACATAAAGTGTATGTATTAGTCTTATCCAAGGAAGACTCGGTTAAATATAGTGTATGGATTAGTCTTATCCAAGCGAGACTCGGGTACATAAAGTGTATGTATTAGTCTTATCTAAGCAAGACTCGGTTATATATAGTGTATGTATTAGTCTTATCTAAGCAAGACTCGGTTATATATAGTGTACGTATTAGTCTTATCCAAGCAAGACTCGTTTACATAAGTGTATGTATTAGTCTTATCTAAGCAAGACTCGGTTATATATAGTGTACGTATTAGTCTTATCCAAGCAAGACGCGGTTACATATAGTGTATGTATAAGTCTTATCCAAGCAAGACTCATTTACACATAGTGTATGTATTAGTCTTATCCAAGCAAGACTCAGTTACATATAGTGTATGTATTAGTCTTATTCAAGCAAAAAAATCTGTGATCGCAAAACTTGTACCTTCATTAGGCTGGTAGTCATTTTTAATCTTTGTTTCCAATTGATTGTCTTCTGTACATTCTCTATCTGTCCCCGGTTCTTTCTTGTCATTTTTTTCATATGGCTTGACCCTTGCTTTGCCCGACGAATGTCCCTTTACTTTAGGCATCTTCAGGTGTTACTGCTTAAACATTTCAAGTTCATTGATTATTATGAATTCCAGTTCGTAAAGTGTATTTAACGAAAGCCTGAATAGTGTTGAATACTACTTGCTTTTGCTAAACCAAGTCAATTTTCAAGTAAAGTAATACAGAAAATATGTCTAAACGTCAGATTTACCTGACCTTATGTACTATAATTCGACCTTAACATTTAAAAACGTAACAATGAAATCACTTTTTAACAATTTCCCTTAATGTATTTAACCGTAAACTGACAAATATTCCAAACAAATATCCACAATTGATTAAATGATTGGTTTTACGTCCGCTTCACTACCGAGTAGTTTGGTTATCCAGAATACCATTAATCACGAAGTATCATATATACTTATATATGTGTTCACAAAGTACTATCTACAAGAGCCCGAGTGTGGCAATGAAATAAACATGAAATAAATCAATAGACGTCATGGGACGTCACGTGCACCGTTACGGGAATGACGTCACGTGCACCGTTACGGGAATCAACAATGCAGTGGATATTTAATTTCGTTATTTTAAAACAATTGACCGGGCATTAATTGATAAAATATGTTTACATGTGTTTAAAATGCTATTTTTAGAACTGATGGAAGTTGCTTTCCTAGGCTATAAAGTAATGTAAACACCTGATTGAGTCGTAAAGAAAAATATTCAAGACGGTCACATACCCCGAGAAGGCCATTAGACCTAGGGTTCACATAAGGACCCTCAGGTTAAACCGTTTAAACAAAGTAAATGCATTGAGCCGATACAACACAGTCACTTATTTTAGAAATAAATTACTTTCTTTCGACATTTTCAAATATTAAAATTCTTTATATCTTATAAGTTCTTAATCAATATCTTAATAGGAAACATAGAAAAAAAGGTACACTGTAAGTTATTAAATATTTAGATTCATAAAAATGAACAAGAAACAAATTTGTACAAGTAAATCATTTTCATTTTATATGTACGTTAATGAATCCACTAAAAAAGGTACAAATTATAACTTTCCATGTAAATACGTATGGGAAACATACCATCCGAACGGTGACGTCAAGCAAAAGAGGGCATCATGTCATTAAGTGCATTTAGTAATCGCCCATGAATGCGAGTATACAAAATAAATGAAAACCATAATACAAAAAAACATTGATTGATAATGATGAAATAGACGCGAAGACAAGAATATTACCAACAATGAAAACAGAATATTATCAAAAATTGGAAAAAGAAATAAACCATGACACAAAGATTGTTGTTTTATGAATGAAGATTACATGATTCCGATTTTTAAGTCAAAATGCAATATCAATTTAGTTTCGCTTTCACCTTGTTTCCAAGAACTCGCGTCACCTGATACACATTATAAGTACGATTAATCCTACGATTAATGTAAAATGCGAAATTGCACTATCTGTCAAGTTTCGCTTTCATTCTGCTTCTGAGAACCCGCGTCACCAGGATCAAAGTTCACACCATGTGTTATCGACATACCGGTGTGTAGGTTATTTAAATGCTGACGACAACAGACGTGATCAGACAGGTGACCTAGATAAGACCATGCTATTTAAGTCAAGTGTTCAAGACAAATAAATACGCATTAAGACTTTGTAATGCAGGTTTCTATATTGACTATTAAATTACTATTTCAACTTAATATTTACTTCGTCATGTATTGTCACGTGTCACGAGGATAAATTTACCAAATATACCTATTATGAATGTTTGTATTAAATGTTTCTTTTACTTTTATGATAATAAATAAATAAAAATCCGTAGAAAATTAATATTTTAAATTTCGATTTAAAAAACCAAATTGAAATCTGGACAGCTAAAATACATTTCAACATACGAACAAATCGAATGATTCTCGTTCAAGTGCTCTAGTGGTAACAGAAAATATGTTATACACATTCAGCATGGGTTTCATATACCTATCAAAACTATACATGTATTATTTTTTATATTTCAACTACCTTTTAAAGGACCTTTCTGCGATGACTATAGAAATAATTATTCAACATCTTTTAACAATGCAATTGACGCTTTAATGAAGTATAGCTTGTAAGGTTGCTATATACTACCTAAAAACCGGAACACAAGACAAAACAAAATCATATAAGAAGCAAAGATAGTAATTAACAAATGATTAATTACACACAAACACCTTCACAAATATAACACTAGGGTATTGTATATATTATACAAGACAAAATATGATTATCATAATCTATTTAATATAATAAAATATTACAGGTTAACGAATGCAGGTTAAATTGTATATATGATTGCGGTCACTTCAAGTTTCGTCCTGGAAAGAATTTCTGTTTAGCTTAATAGGAAGAGTAGCAAGCGGACAGCTTGGATTGGCTTAAACGATCCAAGACGGAAGACTTTACCTTTTTTCTATAACAAATAGTGTCCGTGACCCTCCATGTGGTGTCAAAGAATTGCAACCTAGGTTTAATTGGTGTTCGGGGATTAATGAAAAAAGGGAAGAAAGGGCATTAGCTAATGTGGCAGGTTTTAATTACAGATCGGTTGCCTTCAAGCTTCGCCCAAGAGGGATTGTTTCGATATCCAGTGGAAGCACACTATTCTTGTCTAGCTATATATTTACAAATAAATATCAAAAGTTAGGAACAACAACGAATATTATATTGTTAGTAAAACTGCAATCATCTTCCGAATCCCATGGGTTTAGCTCATTTCCGCTGTGCAGAGAACGGCAGAGTGTCACCCCTGGGATTTCGATGGTGACTACAATATGCGTTCAGTTTCGCCTTCACAGCGTTTTCAGGAAATTGGGTCACCAGGATAAAAATAATAATAGGGTTGGAATGTTCACGTCCTGTCCTACCATTAAATTGGCAATACTAACTTAAGGTCAATGCTATATGATGAAAGGGTGTGATATGACACCACAACCTTGATTAGAAAATCATCTTACCTGCGATAAGGAAATTTAAACATGTAGGTATCCATATATTTGGTGAATTTTTAAATATACGAGAACTGCGCATGCGTTCATACTCTTTAGGGTTAACCCTTACAGTTGCGCTTTCGCAGATTATACATTTTTTATCACGTTATAGAAATTTATGAAATAGTAAATGATTCGGGTGAAATATAAAGGTTTTACACATAATTTTATATTTGAATTTAAATTCTAATCAAACAGTTACCAACTTATCATCTTATTATATAAATCTTCCTTGGCGTTATCTGTAATGGAATCTCAAATGGGTTTGTCAAAGTATTATACTCATGTGTTTGTTTGATTACCAATCATTTATGTACTTTGATGAAGTTATTCTACTTGAGATTTTAAATCGATAGAGGATAAAAGTTAAAGTTTAAATGTAGGTAATATACAATGTAATAAGTACCGAGTTTTGAATCCAAAAAAGTATATTGAAGCATACCTATATTGTGACTTTACCTTCTATACTGAATGTAACTCCCCTAGTACAAGAGGTCGACGTCTCGTTCACACGTTAACAGTTGATCATAGGAGTTCTAATCATAAACTTTAACATTTGAGTTTCACTACTATGGTCTCCGAAACACAGATTTAAGACAATGACCACCATGTATCTTAAATCTGTATTTGAGATCCAACACTGATATCCGGGATGGTATGGCAAGTTTCAATATGGCGGTTGAATCATAATGTAGATTTAGAATGCGCATGTCTATCACGTATCTAACAGCTACTAACCGATGTCACGTCACAATTACTATTTATGAGATCTCAAATTAGAAACCTCTGGAAATTTCTTCATTTGGAGTTTGAAACTTGATGAACGTACATAAAAAAAGGCATTTATATTTTCAACCTCAAAATATATATATCTACATGAGGTCAACTTTTTATCAAAATATAGATTTTCATAATTTGTGTTTTTGATTTATGACTAAAAAAACTGGGGATGGTGAGATGATGGTCAAACTCATTTTTACCTCGTGATAATAATTGTACTGACGTAAGAAAAGAAGCAATTAACTATACGAATTCAACAAATAATCAAGGAAAGTATTTTTGTATTAGTCACTTTCACTTTCGTTTATTTTTCAGAGAAGTGAACTGATGCCATTGCCATTAATAAGCACTTCCTTTTGTGATTATAAAGTCGTCGATAGTACTACATATATATATATATATATTTATATTTGCATGGCATTGTCGCTATATAGCCTCTTTGAAAGCTGTGTCGTTGATGGGACTTTAATTACCATGCATCACGAGACACAATTCTTAGCGTATTAATACAACACTGACCGGAACTACAATATCCAATATAAATAAACATGACGGCTGCTGAAATATCGCTGGGCATTGTGAGATTTGACAATGTCATTGTAAATTTATGTGCAAAATAAAAAATAAAATAAAAAANTCTGTTACACTGCACTGATCAACAGGGGTTCGTTACAAATGTCTGAAATACACATATTCTATAGACCTACTGACACATATGTTACAGACCTACTGATATGAGTCACAGCACACATAAACATTTCAGACATGTGTAACGAACCTGTGCTCCGTCGCAAGATCACTCACTTCAAACGCTATCAGTTTCACGCGTCTCGCAAACACGGTTCCTCAGTTTCTGACGACATGTCAAATAATGAGTCTGTTATAGAATCTACCGACTGTTGTCAGGTTCCCATACAATCAACAAATAAATTCACGCCTGGATTCTTCACAAAATGAGCAAAGAGAAAAGTTCGAATTAACTTCCAAAAATAACTCCGTCGTGGAGGGCAAGGTCGGATTTAAGGTGTTCACTATATTTCTCCATGCGCGAAATTTGTTCCGGGGAAAAGTCGAAACAATTTAAAATCTAACTTTTAGCTCAGAGTTCTATTGATAAACTTAAATCACCCTATAGACATATCATACGCAATTGTTTTGATACTGAATTGTGGAATAAAATTGAAGTGTTTGTTAAAATTTAAAAGTACTACTTTGTTTGCCAATCAGCACACGACAATACGCTGTTCAAACTATTGAACGAAATTGTGTGGACTGTCGATAAGGCGGGCATTATTAACTTTAAATATAAATTATGAGTTAAAAAAGAACATAAGAGGCAGAGAAAACGTAAATATAAGTATTGAACTGTTTTTGTATAGTATTTATGATCTATTTGAATGACACAACTTTGCAAGCAAACAAATCATAAGGCGCTAGCGCGCATTATGTTGTTTGCTTGCAAAGCTGTGTCATTCAAATAGATCATAAATACCATACAAAAACAGTTCAATGCTTAAATAGAGACACATAAGGAGGGTAAGTTGCAGTCAATGGCAGTGTTATCCCAACCAGGTCTTCATGGAATTTTACAAATTCTACACATTTTCTAAAGTGAACCGTTTCAACTTTCCTTTGTCCTACTGATTGTTTCTTCAATTTTTGAACTCTTATTGTATTTTGTAGAAGAAAAAAAAGCCGAAAAATGCACCTATATTCAACAGTAATTATACATCTTAAATTTGTAATTGATTTCGAAACGTTTTTGATACAGACATATAGCTTTTAGCTAATTGCGCATGCTCGTTGCAAAGCCAGTAATTTGTTCCGTGTATGATGTAACGTCACATACATTTACCACAAGGTCTACTAGGAACGTCTTGTTCATTCTAGAATTTTCTCTGTAGTTCTGCATACCAGTCATTCATTGATTTATATTTATTTCAACAACAGTTAATAAATTATATTGCGAAAAAAGAAGAAGAAATTAACTTCACGGTAGTTGTAACTCATGGATTGAAAACTTAAAAATTTACAAAATTTCAGAAGCCAATCAGTTTTCTTTCACTTTTGCTCCAATTTTTGTTTTTTAAGGGTGTTTTTTTGTGACGCAAGTTTACGACTTCGAGTAGAGAGGCAAAAGCAGGCTAAACTTCCTCGCCCGATAAATAGAGTGAACATAAGCACAAACTGTGATTACTTCTGGTAAGGGGCAGTAGAGGGGCAACTAAAGCATAAGGAACAAAACTTTCTAGTTACTAGAGTAAGTGAAAAGTATGTGCTTTGTTATAACTGGTGCATACATAAACAATTCATAATAAGAATATCATAAATAACAGGTCTAGAGCAGCTGTAATGTTCAGTCATCATCAAAGCAAAAGATTTTATTATAATTTATATATATATATCCCATTTAAATGATTTACAATGTACGTGTTCACGTCGGTAAATATGGTTTCAACGTTTTCCCAACCTAAAATGGAATCAATGCTAATGCAAATATAAGTTACTTTGGAAACGAGAAATACAGCATGGAAGAATCGATTTACATAATTTAAAAGATAAAAATCTTTCAACTTTTTATGTTTCAATGTCGATCTGGCCATGATTTCTTATCACATTCACAGAAAATTAACCGAAAGCGAAAATTTGGATCCTCATGTTTATAGTAGCACTTCTACGAGTACTTACCAAAAGATATTAAAGTATGTGCTTATGTTCATTCAAATTATCAGGTGAAGAGGTATAACCTGAATTTGCCTTCCTACGTCTCACTTAAAAATTTCATTCTCTAAAAAAAGACATTTCATGAACATGTTCGGTTGTGATGAGATGACATTTCTTAAAAACATTTGCTTTTCTGATATACAATCAAAAACTGTTTGACTAACCCAAATATAACTACATACTTCATTACTTCTACTTAGTTATCTCGAATATGAACAAGGCTTCTACAAGTAATGTTTTATTTTGGCACTCATCCTCGATATCTAGGGTTTACGCTCACTTTCGCTCTCTGCACCCCTGGAATATGTCATGGCAAAATTGAAGGTTCCTTGTGCGCCACCTTATTCATGAGACAAGAAGGCTAGTTCGATCCTTTGATATACATCAAAATAATCTGGCGGTCACGTAACGGTAAAATTTGACAGGCTTTGAAATCTTCAAAGGACGGGTATCAGCCTAGCGGTTGTTCAGGTTTTTTTACCTAAGACAAATCAAACAGCTATCTTCGTGCCTTCAATTTTGCCATGACATATTCCAGGGTCGCAGAGAGCGTAAGTGAGCGTAACCCATGGAGTATCGAGGATGTTTGGCACTAAGAGCAATGTTATGACTAACGATTTTTGTGAAGCAATAACTCAAGTTGATCTTAATGTCAAAGTCGGGAATCCCTGTAAATCCACTGCATGTGTCTGTGAGCGCTTTTCAGCTTTGTACTTAAAAAAACCCGTATCAGATTCTTTTAAAACAGGATATAAAGAAATATATTTATACATTGTTGCTATCCATATATTTGTTTTATTTTCAAATATACGCATGCGTTCATACTTTTTTGTGCTAATTCTTACAATAGCGCTAGTGCAGATTAAACATTATTCATCACGTTAGAAAAATGTATGTATACTTGAGAATAACTTATGATTCGGATGAAATATAAACATTTAACACATTATAATATATTCAATTTTAAGTTTCAATAATACATAACCCAACAAATCATCTGATTGTAGTTCTTCCTGATGTTATCTTTAATTGAATCTTAAATAGGTCTGTAGAAGTCAATTGAATCAGCAACTTCGTTTGCCCATATGATCTAATTATCAACCTCGTGCGATTTGAAAATTTAAGTGACCAGTTTTGTCACTAACGGTGCAGACTAAATCTACAATTCCCTTATTACATTGAAGAATATTTAGATCATCAATTTCCCCGTTTTGTTGAATTGATATGAATATTTGGCAATGAACATCAATAACATTGTTTAAAATGAAACGATATCGATCAATGAATAGTGTTACAGACTAAAGAGAAAAAACACTGGAACCTTTTTAGATGTAGACAATCCTAGTAGACGTATGTGGAAGTGTTGTGCCGTTACATCAGATAGAGAACACTACAATTGCCCTGTAATGCGCATGCGCACGTATCTTAAGAACAATGTGCCTACGACAAACACGGTTTAATCTAAAATACAAATTTAAAATACATAGGTACTGTTTCATAAATATGCATTGTTTTCATATTTTTTACTGTGCAATTGAACAGTGAGTGGTACATGGGGAAAATGTAAGAGCGAACGAGAAGTATGTTGAATGTGTTAAATTTCATTTATGCCTGGTTGGGAGAATGCACCTTACCCTCTCAAGCAGACTTTAAATACATGTGTTGTACTATCGACGAATAAATATACACAACAGACACTTATCACTGCAGGTAGCGTCATATCAGTTCCCTTCTCTGAATAATACACGAAGGTCAAAGTAAGTATTATGTTAAGACTTACTTACTTGAATTGTAGTTTAAGAAGTCTATTTAATTGTTTCATTCCTTACCTTAACTCAAGTGCAATGATGAAGTATTTCTATCCCAGTTCTTTTGGTCATTATTCAGCAAAACAATTTACTCACCATTTGGATGAAATGTAATTTGAAAACAAATAGAAAAAAAAATGAAAAAGAAATAGATTAAATTTCTAGTTGATTAATTTAGAAAGGTAGAAATTTCCATAGTTAATTTTAGATCTGATTATTTTTGCAGTAGTGACGTAATAATATACGGAAATGCGGTATGTGTGTCAGTCATTATGTACATGCGCATTCCATCAATCACCATATTGAATCTCTCTTACCATATCATTTTGAATACGGGATCTCACATACAGCATTAAGATATATGGTGGTCATATCTTACATCTATACTTCGAAGACCATCGTAATGAAACTCAAATATAATTATGCATTTAAATAGAGCCGGCCTGATCTGCTGTAAGACAGTCTCCTTTACTGGGAGCAGTACTTTGTATATTCACAGTGAAAGGTAAGGTTTCAAACTAGATGTTTTGTTGTATACCTTTTTCCTGATCTAGAACTCTATATCTGTCAACTTTATCCAATTTGTAAATTTATCACAAATACATTCATAAAACGCTTGCTTTTCATATCTCATATTCCGTCTTTGCATATTGCAGAGTTATCTTCTCCTGTGAGCAGGTATTGATTGTTACGTCATTGGTATGTGAGAGTAACGTCATCAATGTTTGAGAAAACGACGTAATTTTCTCACACAAACCAATGACGTAACAATCAATACCTGATCACAAGAGAAGATAACTCTGCAATACGCAAAGACGGAATAGCCGACTCCACGTCGTTTCAAGTTCCATCGACATATTTTCAAAATAGATATATACGATAAGAAAATGATTCAATTATTCAGTTTTATTTAAATGAAGATCGGGTAAACTTTATTTTATTTCATTTGTTTATTTTCAGGCCAATTATAATACTATTATAAGTAGAAAATCTGTAATCTCATCAATCACTACTCGACTCTCATATATTGTATACGCATGCGCGAATTTGCACACTGAAATAATTAAATATCTGTATGTCTACGTGTGATATTCAAACATGATTTTATGATTTTTAGTAATGTTTATTTCAGTCTTTGGTTTCGTACGTTACAAGTACTAGTACCTATAAATACCATTAGTGGTATTTATTTTCTTACAAAATAGTCTTGTGTGTTATTTCACAAAATCGAAATTATTCCTTTCATTTTATTTTCAAATTTGAACACTCGGGAAATATGTTATATCTGCACAAAGTTTTTGAAACAACAACATCCATTTAGATCCAGGAGGCTCGATCGACGGCCTCGTCACATTCCGTGACAGGAGTCATGCTGACAAATAACATACATGTACAAATCATAAATATTGCGACTTTTAGAGTTATATGATTTTCAAAGTGTTTATTGTTTTGATTTTTATAGCCCTAACATATTTTTTGATATTAAAATTTAGATAAAATTTCTGACTAATTTAGAGTGCCTTATGTATAAGACAGGTGACCTGCCATTTGATCCAGATTTTGTACCTTGTCTACATCTTGGGTATAATAAGCAGGATGTGAGTATGGTTGTAAAAACCAAAAGATTTGAAGGGGGAATACAGAAGGAAGAGAGACTTCTTGATCAAGAAAACCGAACACATGTAGCTAAGGCCCTCCTTGAACTTTCAGATATACATAACAGTGATGACAGTTTTGATATCAGTACATTCACAGAATCTACATCAGCAGATCTAGAGTCTATGTTGTCTCCTCATATAGGTATGTTTATGACGTGATGGTACCATACGGGTATTGTTCATGCTTATTCAATGATTTTCATTATAATGTGTACTTATTTTAATGTTGGAATAGGGATGACAAAAAATTTGGTTCACGAAACTGAATTAACAAAGATTATTTACACATCAAACTATTCTCAGATGTAACAAGATACATATGTATACAGTACTCTAGCATGCTTCTGTGATTAGTAACTGTCTTCGTGTACTAATGTTGTACAAATATATGTATGCAGTATTGATATGTGTATGTATAATATTAACCATGCTCAATGGAAATGATTCCTTAACTTTTAAGCTCATGCAGATGTATTTGTGTGTTTGCAGATATCCATGATACATGTCTAAAAAAACCAGAGTTAAAGTTAGAGAATAAGCAACTTCAGCAAGAACTGGCATGGTTGCAGACAGAAAGAACAATCAAGTCGAATTTGGAGTTAAGACTACTGAAAACAATGACAGTCGTGTTTCATTCTTCACTGGTTAACCATCCTTTTCTGTGTTTTCTTGGTTAATTACTTTTCTTGTGTCTGTGCTTCCAAAATCACAGTGTTTAGATCCAAGAAATGTACTGTTATTGATTTTAATGAAAGTCAAGGGAATTTTTTTTAATCAAGACCTCCTCCCACTCCTCCCCCTGTCCCCTATAAAAGGCCGATACATATGTTAAATGAACATAGGAGGGCAGTGAGGACTACAAAAAGGACGTGTTCCCGTGGACCGCAGTAGCTGTGGACAGCCTATCCGCATCTAAGGAGCTGTCCGACCTTAGAGCGTGACCTGGATGGGCAGGACTTTTGAATCTCCGAGGGCCCAGTAAGCTGGCGCTTACCCCCTCAAGACGACCGAACACAGACTTCGTCAGTGAAGTGTAGTCTATAAACCCATCAACCAACCAACCAAGTTAAATGAACAGTGTGTACATTAGATGGTGGAGAGACAGCTCGCGTCAGAATGGTTGGTTCCGTTTATGTTTCCAATTCGGAACACTGGAGATCCTATTACCAGAAAGTGTTGGAGGGAGAGATCCCTAGGTCTCGGATTGATGTAAATACTGACATGGGTGACGAGAAGTCCGCGCGGGACAGTGAAGTTATTCAAATTACACCGGTGACTGCTGCTTTGGAAAGAACAAAATCAGAATGGAAACGTCAAAAGAAATCCCGTGTTCCGATGATACAGACAGACAGATCGTGGTATAATTAAGCGAAGATTAAGAAAAAAAGAACAATATAAAGAACGAAACCATATGTCTGACATATATATTCAAAATATGTGAAAAAAAAACAAAAAAAAAAACCCCGATTATTTAGCTATATAATTGTGATGAGTTGGCTATACCGCACACAGATTAGTAGCATAAACAGTTATGAGAGTTACACTTGGCAGTGTGAATCCATGCGCGAAACTGTTCTCTGTGGTATACAATTACAAAAGGGGTTTCCCCTGTTGGAAATTCCCACAGCCGAATGAACTTCATTCACAGCGTCGCGAGTGATCAGCAAAATACAATTCTACCGGGTCTATATGTAAAATGGATCTATTCAGCTTATGGATACGCGTATTAGATGTAACGGATTTGTAGGAGAGTGAACTACTCGAGGAAGGTCTCATTTCAAGACCCCGTTTGTGGAAAGGGATGCACACCCCGATTCAGATCGTCCCGATACCATACCGCGGGTGGTAGATGACTCTCGGTAATGTAAATATGTCCATGTTAGGCTTTATGTTGTACGGTTGAACACGGGATTGGTCTATGACCCGCGTCCGTTCTATTTGCAGAGACAATTAATACACTTGCATTATTATTGTCTTGATTTATTTTTTCATATATCACAAAACAGTCTTTTCGTTTTTATTTTAAGCATCCGGGTAGGTTCTAGAATAGAGTGCGTCCGTGTATGTTAGTACACCTTTGGACAAGATCGCTAATCACATCGCTTCTATGCACCTTTCCGTAAGAACCAAAGGACTCCTGAAGAGCTCTAATGTTCGGGTTAATTTTCACTCTCTGGCTTCATTCATCATTTTATACTATATGTATGTTTATACCATTTGAAAAATAAAAGTTGGAAGCGGGTAAATCCGTACAGAACCGTGTACGTTCATACACCTTTTCCGGAAAGTTCGTACACCACATAAGCATGGTTATTTCTGTTACATCAGACGATATAAACTCGTTATATTGACGTAATAAATGTATATTTTAAAAGTTAACGATAATTGATAACATCAGAGTGATCTAGACTCGTTAATAACAATAAAAATGTTAACTATCGATCGCTGAGTAGGCCTTATCGTTGAATTTGTTCACGATACTCGATACACGTTGGATATCTGGCTCATTTGTTATGCCCTGATAGAAGCCACGCGGCAAACGACAGGAGACGTATACAATGCAAGTCAGCCAAGAAAACTTTTGTTACTAATTTCTCGAATAAGTGTAAGCAAGGATATAGACTAGTCTCCTAGTATATTTCTTATCCGAGGCTGTGCCTATTAGTCAAAATGTGTTGAGCCTGTTACATATAGTGTACATTACTTTTTTATGTGTAGTTGTCCGACTAAACAAAACTGAAATGTTTATTGAAGTTCCACTTTCGAATGTGTGCACACACTTTCGAGAACCGATGTAATTCTATAGCTTGATTGGAAGACTGGTTCTTCTCCTTCAATTTAAGACCATGTATGCTCAAATCCACCAAATACCGCCGATGTTACAGCAGTTAGAAACTAAAAAAAAAGTTTTTTCGCCATGGACGAGTTCAATACATTTCTATTTTAAGTGTATTAGTATTTTTTCTCAGTCACGACAGGTGCCTATATAGCTAGCTGTGACAAACACACTTATTATAGGTTACGGGTCTCTATAGGGAGTTTGAGGGAGTCTAAAAGTACATGTATAACCAGTAATGTTTCAGAAAGTGTTAAAACTACAAACGTATCTTGACTGCATAGCATAGTAGACAAGCTTCCAGTTTTACAACCGATAGGTCACCATATTCTAGAAAGACAGAAGAAACCAAAAATATATTAAATCTATGTTATTTTATTTTAGTATTTGATAGATTAATAAAAATATATTATATAATATTAATACATGTTCTATTGTTAGAGAAAGTAAAAGTTGAAATACTAAAATAGCAAAGTTCTAAAATGGGAATTGTTGTGGAACGCGTATAAGTTGGGATTGTATTTTCTATACTATGCGACTAGTCCCCCCCCCCTCCCCCTCTCAAAGCTTCCAAATTTAATAAGTATTAGGGAACATTAAGAAGTCATTACATTATGATTAAATTATAATATCATACAGACATTCTGTAAGAACCAGCTTTCACCCAGTAACTGTCTAAAGTTATCAAAATTAGGCGTTTAGACATTGTGTACGATTTGTAGTATAGATCTACATTGCCTGTACGTACTTACCGGTACTGGTGTCATACGTATATGAGTGTAGTATGGTAAGTTCGTACACTTTAAAACTGTGAATTTTATCAAATATTAAAATGTAGGCATTTGGAAATATATGGTTAGAAAGCAAGATCAAACAAATAGTTATCGCAACACTCGGCTCTAGTTGTTAAGTTGTTCCAGGTATTTTCATTATAGCATTGTACTTACGGCGTGTGTCAGATTTCCGGACTGCTGAAAACCTCTCCGGAACATGCAAGTTTGTTTTTCCGGCGTCAACTACGTCCATCCAATCAAATTATAGGATGTATCCATATCAACAAGGTGTCTAAATATAGTACACAGAGTAGCTCGATAACCCATTGTACATGTATGTCGCATCTTTAACACAGAAAACAACACCAGCATATTTATATAAGCCTTCAATTCAACATGTACGAACATAGATGCCTGTACGAACATACACGGACGCACTCTACCGATCCGGTTGAAACCGGCAGACTCTTTTACAAAATTCAATAAAAGTTCAAAGATTGAAGAAACAATCAGCAGGACAAAGGAAAGTTTAAACGGTTTACTTTAGAACATATGTAGAATTTGTAAATTCGTATATATATATATGTAGTACTATCGACGACTACATGATCACAAAAGAAAGTGCTTATTGATGCCAATGACATCAGTTCACTTCTCTGAAAAATAAACGTAAGCGGAAGTGACTAATACGAAAAGACTTTCCTTAATTATATGTTGAATTCGTATAGTTGATTGCTTCTTTTCTTACGTTAGTACAATTATTATCACGAGGTAAAAATGAGTTTGACTATCATCTCACCATCCCCAGTTTTTTTAGTCATAAATAAAAAACACAAATTATGAAAATCAATATTTTGATAAAAATTGACCTCATGTAAATGTATACGTTTTGAGGTTAAATGATAAAAGCCTTTCATTATGTACGTTTATCTAGTTTCAAACTGCAGATGAAGAAATTTCCAGAGGTTTCTAATTATAGATCTTATAAATAGTAATTGTGACGTATTGGTTTCTCCATATTGAAACTTTCCGTACTAACCCGGATATTAAGTGTTGGATCTCAAATACAGGTTTAAGATATATGGTGGTCATTAACTTATATCGGTATTTCAGAGACCATGGTAGTGAAACTCAAATGTTAAAGTGTTTGATTAGAGCTCCTATGATCAACTGTTAACGTGTTAACGAGACGTCGACCTCTTCTACTGGGGGAGTTACATTCAGTATAGAAGGTAAGGTCACAATCTAGGTGTGCTTCAATATATTTTTGTTGACTCAAAACTCGGTTTCCATTACATTATGTATTACCTACATTTAAACTGTAACTTTTATTTTCTTTCGATAAATAAATACAGGTAGAATAAATTTATAAAAATACTAAAAATGATTGATGATCAAAAAACACACGAGTATAATACTTTCACAAACCCATTTGAGATTCCAATACAGATAACGCCAAGGAAGGAATATAATCAGATGATTAGTTTGTTACTCTTTGTTTAGAATTTAAAATCAAATAGAATTGATGTGTAAAATCTTTATATTTCACCCGAATCATTAACTATTTCATAAAATTTTGTTATTTATTTGTAAATATGTACCTAGACAAGAAGAGTGTGCTTCCACTGGAAATAGAAACAAAAGAAAAAATCCCTCTTGGGCGAAGCTTGAAGGCAACTATATCTGTAATTAAGACCTGCCCCATTAGCAAATATCCCCTTGTTTTTCTTAATGTGTTAGTCCCCGAACATCAATTTAACCTAGGTTCTATTTCTTTGACACCACAGGGAGGGTCATGGATACTATTTGTTATAGAAAGAGAGTAGAGTCTTCCATTCCACCTGGGGTCGTACAAGCCAACCCACGCTTTCCGCTTACTACTCTTCCTATTAAGCTGAACAGAAATTCTTTCCAGGACGAAACTTGAAGTGACCGCAATCATATATACCATTAAAACCTGCATTCGGTAACCTGTACTATTTTATTATTATAAATAGATTGTGATAATCATACTTTGTCTTGTATAATGTATACAATACCCTAGTGTTATATTTGTGGAGGTATTTGTGTGTAATTAATCATTTGTTAATTACTATCTTTGCTTCTTATATAATTTTCTTTTGTTTTGTTTTCCGGTTTTTAGGTAGTATATAACAACTATAACCTTACAAGCTTCACTTGATTAAACTGCCAATTGCATTGTATAATATGTTGAATAATCATTTCTGTAGTCATCGAAGAAAGGGCCTTTAAGAGGTAGTTACAATATATAAAATATTACATGTACAGTTTTGATAGATATATGAAACCCATGTTTAAGATATTTTCTGTTACCTCTAGAGCACTTGAACGAGAATCATTCGATTTGTTCGTATGTTGAAATGTATTTTAGCTGTCGATATTTCAATTTGTTTTTAATGTCGAACTTTAAAATATTAAAACATTAATTTTCTACGGATTTTTATTTATTTATTATCATAATAGTAAAAGATATATTTAATACAAACATGCATAATAGGTCATTTTGGTAAATTTATCCTCGTGACAAGTGACAATACATGACGAAGTATATATTAAGTTGAAATACTAATTTAATAGTCAATATAGAAACCTGCATTATAAAGTCTTAATGCGTATTTATTTTCTTGATACTTGACTTAAATAACATGGTCTTTTCTAGGTCAATTGTCTGTTTACGCCTGTTGTCGTCAGGATTTAGTAACCTACACACATGTATGTCGATAACACTTGATGTGAACTTTGATCCTGGTGACGCGGGTTCTCAGAAACAGTTTGAGTCCAAATAACTTAATAAACTAAGTAGCACATGTACTTTTTTCTATGTTTCCTATTAAGATATTGATTAAGAACTTATAAGATATAAAGAATTTTAATATTTGAAAATGTCGAAAGAAAGTAATTTATTTTCTAAAAGAAGAGGCTGTGTTGTATCGGCTCAATGCATTTTCTTTTTTTAAACGGTTTAACCTGAGGGTCCTTATGTGTTATGAACTCTAAGTCGAAAAGCATATAGGGTAGCTTTCGGTTATAACGTCTTGCTCTTTAGAATGATGAATGACGACTTAAAAGATAAAAGATATGTCTGTAAAATGTGAACGTTCGATAAAGTATTACCTATACCAAAAGAATAATGTTAACACAATCTACCATGTAATATATTGCAGTCTTTTCATAAGCTGTTGAGGATTTTTGTTTTATTAGGTCACCTGAGACAAAGTCAGTGACCTATTGCGATCGCCTTTTGTCCGGCGTCCTGCGTCGTCCGTCGTCCGTCGTGCGTCCGTAAACAATTTACATTTTCGACTTCTTCTCCAAAACCCCTGAACCAATTTCAATGACATTTTGCAGAAACCTTCCATGGCCAAAGGTCAACCAAAATTGTGAATTATATCGTCCCCAGCCCCAAGGGACCCGAGGAGCGGGGCCAAAAAGGGTCAAATTGACTAAAATTTCAAAAATCTGCTTCTCAAGATCCAGATATGGTAGGATCAAATACTCTTCATAGCTGGAAGGGTCTTAAGGTGCTTCACCAAAATAATGAATTTCATGACCCTGGAGTTTCACGTTTCCCCCTGGTGAGGGGGTAAACTTTACTATAGTTTATATAGGGAAATCACATTTTGGACCAACATTTGTTTAATTTCTATTGGAAGTAATTTGTAATTTGGGCTAGCATTATCAGTATTGGAAAGAAGTTTGATGGTATGCACATATCAGCCCTGACTGACCCCATGCACGGGCTGATAGGTCGGGCCAAAAAGGTCAAATTGACTGAAATTTCAAAAATCTTCTTCTCAAGATGATAGACTCAAATACTCTTCATAGATGGAAGGGTTTTAAGGTGCTCTACCAAAAGTTTGAATTTTATGACCCTAGGGTCTCACGTTTACCCCTTGGGAAGGGGGGGGGGCAACATTTATTATGGTTCATATTGGCAAATGATACTTTGGATATTACATGTTGATAACTTGATTGAAATTATAACCCTGAGTTGACAGTTTGATACTTTGAAAATTTTGAGTCAGCCCTACCCCTAAAGGGCTGTAGGGCGGGGCTCAAAGGAGTCAGTGTGCTAACACTTCTTCATTTTCCGTGTTTAGAATCAGAGGTGCTAGTTTCAAATACTTTTCAGTCTTACATCTGTATGGTAGATATTGAATAAGGTGGTTTTGTTGTTTTCTGTGACTTTGAATAATATTTCTGTTAATGTTTTAAAAACAAAAATCAGCTCTTTGTATAAATATATCAGAATTCAGGTGACCGCTAAGGCCCATGGGCCTCATGTTTTTCTTTTTTAAAAAGATACTTGTTAAACCACATCTGTATTAAGAATATATTAAATCATATTTGGAAGTTTACGTTTTGGATGGTTGACATGGCGTATTTGATACGTAAAAAACCAACTTGAAATGTATTGTGGCCGTAACTGTTCAGGTAAGTGGTAGCAGATATATATATATATATATAATGTATAAAGTTATCATTCGGGCATTCTTGAGCCTTTTCGGGAGATGGAATGACAACGGTAGTTGGAATATACCGTATGTTAATTTCCTACATCACAGTTGTTAACTTACAGTAAATCGGACGATATCATTGCACTGTCTGATAGCTTTACCATAGTACATAACTCTATAATTTAGTATCAATTTCTATAGGAAAAGTATGAAGATGAAGATTCGGAATTTCAGGACAGATATGTTAAAGTTCCAATTAAACAGTTATAACTATATCAATTGTTCAAATTTTATCAGACGCTTTCTTCTTTTTTTCCTATCACCCAATGTTGTCATTAAGCCAACAAAATGTTTCCTAATATAAACATTGTAGATCAAATAATCTATCTTACCGTTTTTGGTCTAAATATTGCAGGCGTTCTATCTTACCGTTTTTGGTCTAAATATTGCAGGTGTTCTATCTTACCGTTTTTGTCTGTATATTGTTACTTTTTATCGTACCGTTTTTGTCTCTATGTTGTAAGCTTTCTATCTTACCGTTTTTGTCTCTATATTGTTGGGTTTCTATCTTACCATTTTGTCTGTATATTGTTAGCATTCTATCTTACCGTTTTTGTTTGTATATTTTTAGACTTCTATCTTACCGTTTTTGTCTGTATATTGTTAGGTTTCTATCTTATGTTAATGTCTGTATATTGTTAGGTTTTCTATCTTACCGTTTTTGTCTGTATATAGTTAGCTTTCTATGTTACCGTTTTTGTCTGTATATTGTTAACTTTCTATCTTAGTGTGTTTGTCTCTATATTGTAAGCTTTCTATCTTACCGTTTTTGTCTGTATATTGTTAGCTTTCTAACTTACCGTTTTTGTCTCCTTATATTGTTAGCTTTCTATCTTACCGTTTTTGTCTGTATATTGTTAGCTTTCTATCTTACCGTTTTTGTCTCTATATTGTTAGCTTTCTATTTTACCGTTTTTGTCTGTTTATTGTTTGGTTTCTATCTTACGTTTTTGTCTGTATATAGTTAACTTTCTATCAAAATGTTTATGACTATATATTGTTAGGTTTCTATTTAACCGTTTTGTCTGTAGATTTTGGTTTCTATCTTGTCATTTTGTCTGTATATTGTTAGCTTTCTATTTAAACGTTATTGTCTGTATATTGTTAGCATTCTAATTTACCGTTTTTGTCTCTATATTGTTAGGTTTCTATCTTACCGTTTTTGTCTGTATAATGTTAGGTTTCTATTTAACCGTTGTTGTCTCTATATTGTTAGGTTTCTATCTTACGTTATTGTCTGTATATTGTTAGCATTCTAATTTACCGTTTTTGTCTCTATATTGTTAGGTTTCTATCTTACTGTTTTTGTCTGTATATTGTTAGGTTTCTATTTAACCGTTGTTGTCTCTATATTGTTAGGTTTCTATCTTACGTTATTGTCTGTATATTGTTAGCATTCTAATTTACCGTTTTTGTCTCTNACTATATTACCGTTCTTGTCTGTATATTGTTAACTTTCTATCTTAGTGTTTTTGTCTGTATATTGTTAGGTTTCTATCTTGCCGTTTTTGTCTGTATACTGTTAGGTTTCTATCTTACCGTTTTTGTCTGTATATTGTTAGGTTACTATCTTACCGTTTTTGGCTGTATATTGTTAGCTTTTTAACTTACCGTTTTTGTCTGTATATTGTTAGGTTTCTATCCTACCGTTTTTGTCTGTATATTGTTTGGTTTTTATCTTATCGTTTTTGTCTGTATATTGTTAAGTTTCTATCTAAATGTTTTTGTCTCAATATTGTTAGGTTTCTATTTAACCGTTTTTGTCTGTATATTGTTAGCTTTCTATCTTACCGTTTTTGTCTGTATAATGTTAGGTTTCTATTTAAACGTTTTTGTCTGTATATTGTTAGGTTTTTATCTTACCGTTTTTGTCTGTATATTGTTAGCTTTCTATCTTACCGTTTTTGTCTGTATATTGTTAGCTTTCTATCCTACCGTTTTTGTCTGTATATTGTTAGCTTTCTATCTTACCGTTTTTGTCTGTATATTGTTAGCTTTCTATTCTACCGTTTTTGTCTGTATATTGTTAGCTTTCTATCTTACCGTTTTTGTCTGTATATTGTTAGCTTTCTATCTTACCGTTTTTGTCTGTATATTGTTAGCTTTCTATCTTACCGTTTTTGTCTGTATATTGTTAGCTTTCTATCTTACCGTTTTTGTCTGTATATTGTTAGCTTTCTATCTTACCGTTTTTGTCTGTATATTGTTAGCTTTCTATTTAAACGTTTTTGTCTGTATATTGTTAGGTTTCTATCTTGTCATTTTGTCTGTGTATTGTTAGCTTTCTATTTAAACCTTTTTGTCTGTATATTGTTAGCATTCTATCTTACCGTTTTTGTCTGTATATTGTTAGCTTTCTATCTTACCGTTTTTGTCTGTATATTGTTAGCTTTCTATCTAAACGTTTTTGTCTGTATATTGTTTGGTTTCTATCTTACCGTTTTTGTCTGTATATTGTTAGCTTTCTATCTTACCGTTTTTGTCTGTATATTGTTAGCTTTCTATCTTACCGTTTTTGTCTGTATATTGTTAGGTTTTTATCTTCCCATTTTGTCTCTATATTGTTAGCTTTCTATCTTACTGTTTTTGTCTTTATATTGCAGACAACCTATCTCACTGTTTTTGACTCTTTATTGCAGATAACCTATCTTACTGTTTTTGTTTCTTTATTGCAGACGAATTACCTTACCGTTTTTGTCCGTATTTTGTATCTAAATTGCAGGCTTTTTATCTGACTGTTTCTATCTCTATATTGCAGGCGTTCGTTCCATCTAACCGTTTTTGTGTCTATATTGCAGGCGTTCTATCTTACCGTTTTTGTCCGTATTTTGTATCTATAGTGTAGGATTTCTGTTTTACCGTGTTTGTCTCTATTTTGTATCTATAGTGTAGGTTTTTTATCTAACCGTTTTTGTTTCTATATTGCAGACGTGGAGAAAAAACGAAAATTTAACCAGGAACGCTTTGTCACCCCTGAATACTGATTTGGATATATAAATAGAAACACGTGCAACTGTGCGTCATTCAACATGTGGAGTTATCTCCTGTACACACTGTATCTTGAAGCGGCGGTGCAGTTTAAAAGAGACTTTTTGAAATATGTTATAACTCAGACAATTGTTTCACCACAAAACCGTTCTAACCAATGATTTCACTTGAATGAGGATTTTCTTTTTGGATATTGCTCATATATGCGAGACAGCAATTCTGAAAATCATATAAACTGGTCGAAAACAAAAGATAATTTTATAACACTTGCATTTTTTAACGTGATTAGAATTGAAAATAAATAAAATAAAATGTTGCGATCGATTTGAAAACTCTCCACGACCGAAAATAATCAATACGGGATAAATATATAACCGGCAGACGAGGAAAAGGTTTACTCAGAGTTCCAGCGTTAACGAAGAACTGAAATTCCTTAAAGTATACGAAGACGCTACCAAGATGACATTCAGACGCTTTGAGGACTGCTATTATACATCACTGTAGGATATATATCGAGACGATCAAGAGCTAGATGATTGAACTTTCAATACAAAAGTAACATTTTCGAAAGTAATTTCTATCATGGAATTGGAGATCAACCAAAGAGATGCACACGGCTTAGATATGGAGTTATCGTCCTCACCGGAAGTAGAAACTCCTGCGGGAACACCATCCCCGGAAGTTCGATCTAAAAAGGAAAAAAGAAAGATAAGTACGTCTTCCGTCTCTAGTAGTTCGCCAGGAAGGTCAAAGACTCGAAACCTAATGTCCCGATTAGGGCGTCGCACTGGACAAACAGCCCCCCTGGATACGGGAGAGGAAGAAAAGGTAGGTAAAGTATGGCGCAGTCTCCGGCAAGCGGTCAAGGTCACGAACGCCGTAACAACCAAGAAAAAGTCAACGGTGACACGTGAAGATTCATTTCTCAAAAAGTTTTCGACGCAACAGCCTTATAGAGTAGAATCCAATTGTAATCCTGTCGAAAACCACACTGAAAATGTAAGCAAACATGAGACAAAAGAAAAGCATCGTACAGTGTTTCGGATGGACGGTAACCTGATGTTTTATTGGACAGGAATAGTCACGGTGGCCGTGCTCTATAATCTATGGACGTGCATTGCACGTGAAGCATTTAGAGAGATACACGAGAACCATTTATTCGTGTGGATCACGTGCGACATCGTATGCGACATTGTGTATGTTTTTGATATCATTTGTCAGTTCCGCACAGGGTACTTAGATCAAGGACTTATGGTGTTTGATTCCTTAAAACTTGCCAAAAATTATGTCTCAACAAAATATTTCTATTTGGACCTCGCGTGTTTGTTTCCATTAGATTTTATACAGTTTTTCATTGGAATACACCCAATGGTGCGATTCCCAAGATTCATCAAGCTGTATCGAACGTTTCGGTTCCTTTACATGCTAGAATCACGGACGGCGTATCCAAATTTCTTTCGTGTAGCCAATCTGACGCATATACTTTTTCTCGGATCTCATTGGTTTGCTGCCTTTTATTACCTGATATCAGAAGCCGAAGATTTTAAAGGAGACTGGTCGTACCCTAAACCAATAGGAGAGTTCTCATCGGTGACCCGGAAGTATCTAGCTTCACTATTTTGGTCGACCTTGACCCTAACTACGATAGGTGACCTTCCACCACCGGAAACTAATTGGGAGTAAGTAAATATTTCTTTTTAGAAACAGATTTTTTGTCATATACGTGTTAGTTTATTGCTTTAAAAGATCTATATTTATAACTTTAAGTTCAGAGCTGTAAATATGCGTCTTCTTTATCAGGAATGCATTGCTATTGTATATCATTGTGACATACAGAAGACCATCTAATATTTTTGTAACATCAAATAGTTGGCACACGGGACTGAAAACGTTGCTTTTACCCGCGAACCTCTCAGTAAAATCAGATGCACTCATTCCCACAATTTTTTGCGATTTCCATTTTTATCTATAACTCGTTTTTGTTGTTTTGCAATTACCTTTCATACATAAAATACAAAACTGTTGAGCAATCACATCTGTATGCAGGTAGCTACACTAGAATGACATGGTTTCGAGTTAATTCTTAATAGTAGCATTTGTTTAAAAGAAATATTATTGAGTTGGTATTGTTTTAAAGAAGGACATAAACACAAAAAAGTCAGTTTGAATAATGATTAATTTTGTTAAAACATTTTTTGATATGTAAGCTTGTATGGGATTTGTCACAAACTTTACATTACACCACACAACTAGAACGGTAAAGTTTGTACTTTATAAGGGGATTGTCACTAATATAGACAACATCACACATATAGCACGGTCAGGTTTGTACTGTATACTGGGATTGTCACTAATATAGACAACATCACACAGATATCACAATCAGGTTTATACTGTATACGGGGATTGTCACTAATATATACAACATCACACATATATCACAATCAGGTTTATACTGTATACATGGATTGTCACTAATATAGACAACATCACACAGACATCACAGTCTGGTTTGAACTGTATACGGGGATTGCCACTAATATAGACAACATCACACAGATATCACAGTCAGGTTAGTATTGTATACAGGGATTGTCACTTATATAAACAACATCACACAGATATCACAGTCAGGTTAGTACTGTATACGGGTATTGTCACTAATACTTACAACATCACACAGACATCACAGTCAGGTTTTTACTGTATACGGGGATTGTCACTAATATAGACAACATCACACAGATATCACAGTCAGGTTAGTACTGTATACAGGGATTGTCACTTATATAAACAACATCACACAGACATCACAGTCTGGTTTGAACTGTATACGGGGATTGTCACTAATATAGACAACATCACACAGACATCACAGTCTGGTTTGACCTGTATACGGGGATTGTCACTAATATAGACAACATCACACAGACATCACAGTCAGGTTTGTACTGTATACGGGGATTGTCATTTATATAGACAACATTACACAGATAGCACAGTCAGGTTTGTACTGTATACGGAGATTGTCACTAATATAGACAACATCACACAGACATTACAGTCAGGTTTGTACTGTATACGGGGATTGTCACTAATACTTTCAACATCACACACATCACAGTCAGGTTAGTACCGTATACGGGGATTGTCACTTACATAGACAACATCACACACACATCACAGTCAGGTTAGTACTGTATACGGGGATTGTCACTTATACTTACAACATCACACAGACATCACAGTCAGGTTTGTACTGTATACGGAGATTGTCACTAATATAGACAACATCACACAGATAGCACGGTCAGGTTTGTACTTTATACGGGGATTGTCACTAATACTTACAACATCACACATACATCACAGTCAGGTTTGTACTGTATACGGGGATTGTCACTTATATAGACAACATCACACAGACTTCTCATTCAGGTGTGTACTGTATATGGGGATTGCCACTAATATAGACAACATCACACACACATCACAGTCAGGTGAGTACTGTATACGGGGATTGTCACTAATACTTACAATATCACACAGACATCACAGTCAGGTTTGTATTGTATACGGGGATTGTCACTTATATAGACAACATCGCACATATATCACGGTCAGGTTTGTACTGTATACAGGGATTGTCACAAATATAGACAACATAACACAGATATCACAGTCAGGTTAGTACTGTGTACAAGGATTGTTGCTAATATAGACAACATCACACAGATATCACGGTCAGGCTTGAACTGCGTACAGGGATTGTCACTTATATAGACAACATCACACAGATATCACAGACAGGTTAGTACTGTATACGGGGATTGTCACTAATACATACAACATCACACAGACATCATAGTCAATTTTGTACTTCATACGGGGATTTCACTGATACAGACTACATCACAAAAATAACACAGTCAGGTTTGCACTGTATACGGGGATTGTCACTAATACATACAACATCACACAGACATCACAGTCAAGTTTGTACTTTATACGGGGACTTCACCGATATAGACAACATCACACAAATATCACAGTCAGGATAGTACTGTATACGGGGATTGTCAACAACATCACACACACATCACAGTCAGGGTAGTACTGTATACGGGGATTGTCACAAATATAGACAACATAACACAGATATCACGGTCAGGCTTGAACTTCGTCCAGGGATTGTCACTTATAAAGACAACATCACACAGATATCACGGGCAGGCTTGAACTGCGGACAGGGATTGTCACTTATATAGACAAAATCACACAGATATCACGGTCAGGTTCGAACTGCGTACAGGTGTTGTCACTTATATAGACAACATCACACATATATCACAGACAGGTTAGTACTGTATACGGGGGTTGTCACTAATACATACAACATCACACAGACATCACAGTCAGGTGAGTACTGTATACGGAGATTGTCACTAATACTTACAATATCACACAGACATCACAGTCAGGTGAGTACTGTATACGGAGATTGTCACTAATATAGACAACATCGCACATATATCACGGTCAGGTTTGTACTGTATACTGGGATTGTCACTAATATAGACAACATCACATACAGTCAGATTTTTACTGTATACGGGGATTGTCACTTATACTTACAACATCACACAGACATCATAGTCAATTTTATACTTCATACGGGGATTTCACTGATACAGACTAAATCACAAAAATAACACAGTCAGGTTTGCACTGTATACGGGGATTGTCACTAATACTTTCAACATCACACACATCACAGTCAGGTTAGTACCGTATACGGGGATTGTCACTTACATAGACAACATCACACACATCTTATATAGACAACATCACACAGACTTCTCATTCAGGTGTGTACTGTATAGACAACATCACACAGATAGCACGGTCAGGCTTGAACTGCGTAAAGGGATTGTCACTTATATAGACAACATCGCACATATATCACGATCAGGTTTGTACTGTATACGGGGATTGTCACAAATATAGACAACATAACACAGATATCACAGTCAGGTTAGTACTGTATACGGGGATTGTCACAAATATAGACAACATAACACAGATATCACGGTCAGGCTTAAACTTCGTACAGGGATTGTCACTTATATAGACAAAATCACACAGATATCACGGTCAGGCTTGAACTTCGTACAGGGATTGTCACTTATATATACAACATCACACAGATATCACAGGCAGGTTAGTACTGTATACGGGGATTGTCACAAATATAGACAACATAACACAGATATCACGGTCAGGCTTAAACTTCGTACAGGGATTGTCACTTATATATACAACATCACACAGATATCACAGGCAGGTTAGTACTGTATACGGGGATTGTCACAAATATAGACAACATAACACAGATATCACGGTCAGGCTTAAACTTCGTACAGGGATTGTCACTTATATAGACAAAATCACACAGATATCACGGTCAGGCGTGAAATGGGTACAGGGGTTGTCACTTATATAGACAAAATCACACAGATATCACGGTCAGGCGTGAAATGGGTACAGGGGTTGTCACTTATATAGACAACATCACGCAGATATCACAGACAGGTTAGTACTGTATACGGGGATTGTCAACAACATCACACACACATCACAGTCAGGGTAGTACTGTATACGGGGATTGTCACTAATACATACAACATCACACAGACATCACAGTCAGGTGAGTACTGTATACGGGGATTGTCAATAATACAGACAACATCACACAGATATCCCCGTCAGGTTTGTACTGTATACAGGGATTGTAACTAATACTTTCAACATCACCCACATCCCAGTCAGGTTAGTACCGTATACGGGGATTGTCACTTACATAGACAACATCACACACACATCACAGTCAGGTGAGTACTGTATACGGAGATTGTCACTAATATAGACAACATCACATACAGTCAGATTTTTACTGTATACGGGGATTGTCAATAATACAGACAACATCACACAGATATCACCGTCAGGTTTGTACTCTATACAGGGATTGTCACTAATATAGACAACATCACACATATATCACAGCCAGGTTTGTACTGTATACGAGGATTGTCACTAATATAGACAACATCACACATACATCACAGTCAAGTTTGTACTTTATACGGGGACTTCACTGATATAGACAACATCACACAAATATCACAGTCAGGTTAGTACTGTATACGGGGATTGTCACTAATATAGACAACATCACACAGATATCACCGTCAGGTTTGTGTATTACTGTATAAGGAATCATCCGCATCTACTGTAAATAATATCAAACAAATAAGAAGATGAAACATTACGGTAATCGTCACTTAGAGAAAACATCACACAGATATCACGGTGAGATTTTTGTATTACAGTGCTCGCCTTTCCTATTCAGCGTAAGTATTTGTTGTCAAATTCTCACAGTGTTTTCGTTTCTGTAAACATGAATGGAGGTATCAGCATGAACAGATCACGTCTCCCTCTGTGTAACACTGAATTACGTTCATTGTTTTGATTTACTTGGTATTTATTTGCACAACTTGATTTGACACATGTGTTTAGTTTTGTACGCTGTGGTAGCTGGTTATTTTTGTTTTTTGTTTTTTGTTTTTTGGTTTTGTTATGTTTTTATTAATTATCACCAGGAAATTGCTATGAATTGTGTAGGAATGAGTGTATCTACAACCGTATTGAATTCTTTCATTTGACTGCTCGCATACCTATCTGCCGAAACTTTTCTACAAACGATGAAATGTGTGATACGTAGATTTTTGCATATATTTTTTGACAATGATTATATTTAATTAAAAGGCATGTACGTTATGATACCACCATTCGTCTAGGAAAATGTTAGCATTGCATAGGTATTAGGCGATACATTAAGGGAAACGTACAACGGAATTCTTCAGAAAACAAGAAAAAGTGACGTTAAAATATGTAAGCGATAAATGAGGTGGCAAATGGATCGGGGGACAATATATTGAGGTTTTAACGTAACATGTTCCCATTCAAAACTAAAATCAACTGCTTATATTATAAAAATAAACTACTTCAATTTAAACTAGTCGATCCAATTGAAAGTTGTATCCACTAGAATCAAGTTCTTGAAAACAGGTGACGCAGATTTCATATATAAACAAAGTGGGTTTGAGAAAAACTTTCAAGGCCCTTAACATAATATGGTCTCTTGTATTGCATTTCTTGTAGTCAGATCATTAGAAAGAAACTTGAACATTTCAAAATTAATTAATGCAGTTATATATGTTTAGGGGTATAATGCTATAACAATATTACGAATGCTTTCAGATGCGATTAAGCGCGTCTTAAATATGGTTATAAGCAACACTATTGCAAAGTTTCCACAATGTTTTGTATATGTATTTCGATCCCGTTATGGCATTTTTATTAATGAACCTTGAATTGTGAACGATAATAAAAATGGTCGTTATTTCGTGTCTTTCTCTATGTAGTACAAGGGTTCTTACTTTCATGCTTTTCGCTTTGGATTTAATTTAAATGTTTCATTAAGTAAGGGTTGTACAATTTATTTCGACAGCAATTTGAAAATCTTTTTAATCAAAACATGCCCTAGATAATCTTAATATATAAATATGTTATGTGTTCTTAATCTATTCTAAATTATCTTTCAGGTATGTTTTCGTCATAGTCAGTTACCTAATAGGTGTTTTCATCTTCGCCACAATTGTCGGTAAGGACATTGACTTTCACGATCTATTGTCATTATTCTTTGAATTCATTTTAATAATACTGGAAGGGTCATTGATCTACCTGTTTACCTCATCCCTATTGCTGTAATTATTAGTTATGTACAATGAATTGAATTCAAGAGCCTTTTTCAGAGCCAACAGGCGGGCAAACCCATGTTTTTTTACTTAATAATGCTGTTCTTGTTTTATGTCGTTGATGTAATTACACAGGTATGAACATTGTCGTCGATGTAATTACACAGTTATGAACATTGATATTTATTTATTATCACACTGTGTGGGTTTGTCGTGAGAACAATTTTCTTATCGCGAGCACGTGGATATAATCGAAAGGCCATCGCAGGTGGACTCGAGATTTTATCCATGTGTGAGCGATAAGAAAACTGTTCGAACGACAAACCCTGTAAATATTGATAATGTGATAAACTGTTTATAATTTATTTACTACTACCTTATATATTTCTTCATTAAAAAAAGTCAACTTCACACCATATTTTCCAAATGACTTCTAGGCTCAATTGTCATCGATCGCACATCCTCAGCCTGTGGCAAACGTAAACAAATAGAAGATTTGCGCGGAGGAATACCATGAACCTTAAAATCAAGTAGAACTAAGAAGAAAAAAAAAATATCTGATCGTCATTGGCTTTTCCATATGCGTATTTATGCTTGAAATGGTGTTGTTATTCTCACAATATTTTTTCGTAACTTTGTATTGATGTTTTTGACTTTGACGGACTAATTTTTTACGCTGATACCTTTTGTGTGGAAATTAGTTCCGGTTTCGGACGTCACCTTACGCGAGCAGGCGTTCTTCTCAAGTCGTTCTCAGCCTCTTCTTATACTGACGACCCATGTTATTTAATCTATCATGCTACCGATAGGTGGTATAAATGAATCCGTAATTCAAAATCGTATCTGAAATCTTTTCTTTCGTTTAAAACACATCCTTATTTTATTAAAAAAATCTCACTAAATTGTAATATATTCACATTTAATATTTTTCTTATATTTTTTTTCCTTCACGAAGATGATACGGATAAGGGTTTATTATCACATTGAATAGGTATTTTTCTGACGTATATTTTTTGTAAATATTCTAACCTGTAATCGATTAGTCATTTTTTACGAGGAAGGTAAGAGACCGCACGTTCAATAGATTAAATCGGCCAATAACGAGAATACTGTATCATACAATACTTAACAAACACATGTCTGCATGCAACCTATACCAATGATCTGCTGTTGTTTATATCAAACACAATATGTCTCATAGAATCAGGAAATACGCCTAACCTAAATATAACCTATCCGGGTTCGTCGTAGTCAAACTCTGAACGGTAAATCTTTGTGTACATGTCAAAAGCCGTTTCCCATCAGGTACTCTATTTGACATTACACAATCTTAGTAGTTGGACCAGGTCCATTGTGTTTCAAGGGGTGAAATTTATTAACACTACTGAATCCAAACTTTGTTGATATTTCTTTGATCTACGAAACGTCACAGTCAGTAGAGTTTTTGCTAATCGTTCGCAATGGGCGACCAATCATTTGCTATCTACCTGATTCTGTTAATAGGATCATTCTGATTGATACCTACCTACTTTTCCTTCGCCCCAGCCGGAGCATAAGGTCGCCACAAGATTTCGCCACACAGTTCTGTCTTTTGCGTTTGTTTCAGTTTCTCTCCAGGTCATATCATGCTCTTTCAGTTCAGATCCGATGGTTCTGTGCCAGGTGGTCTTAGGTCTGCCTCTTGGTCTCCTTCCCTGGGGTATCAATCTAAGGGCTATCCTGGTTGTATTGGATCCTGGTATCCTGATAACATGCCCCACATAACGAACAATGTACGTCTTCATTATGTACACAAGTAAATCTACATATTGAACTAAAGTGCAAAATTGCAAAATAGCTTCTTTGATTTGGTCTGAACTATACTCATTGGGTCAAGTCAACCGTTGTATCTGGGGGGAAAACGGCTTTTGTTACATTCACATAGTAGCATACCGAACGTCAAAGAGGTGGTTGCAAAGCTTTACCATTTGGTGATTGGCTACGATCAATCTGGATAAACAGAAATAAATAAGACTTACTTGAAAGTTTCTTTTTCTAATAACGTACAAAAAGTCCTATAAATCTGGCATGCTTTTCTTAATTGAGCAATACTATGAGTTTGTCAAATAAATTAAAAGGGTTTCTTTCACGTTGATTTCGAAATTTCTCTTTGTTTGTTTTCCAATTGTTCGACGTTCAAAAATATGTTCTAAAATTAATATTCCAGAGCACACGATACCGTCGTGCTGCACTTGAATCAATTGTGTTTGTTCCGTACCGTAATAATGATTAACCGACATGAATGACAAGTATCAAACCTTAGATATTTTGATTAACAAAAACAGAATAGAACGTTTCAGATGTAGCTGTCTGCAAACAGATGTGGGGGGAAAATAAGCTAGAGGAAAGTATCGTGCAAATTTGTGCGTGGAAATCACGTAATTTTTTAAAATATATGAGTCAGTGTAAATAGACTGTGTTTGGTAAATATATTTAGACACTTGTGTGCGTAATTGTTTTGGATTAGAAATACCGGCTTTTGTTACCAAATCAAGCTTTCTATATCTTAATAGTATCTACAACTCCTCTGGTATTCCAAATCGCAGTAGCGTATATTGGGTCTCATGGCATAGTTGGTAGTGTTCAGCACAGAGACCTGAGAATTTGTTACAGTTATACTTGGACCCACACTGAGGTGTTCAGTGTAATTTTGCATGTTTTAGGAGTTCAGATCGACTTTCGGTAAATATGCCATCCCCAATGCTTATACTGTATATGCAAGAAGGGAGGAAAGCTCTCGATGTCAAAAAATCGACCCCACCTAACTTTCTTGCATCAAAAAACACATTTCTAGTTGATGTACAAAACAATNCCGTTGGAAAGATGGATAATTTTTCTCTTAAAATCCTTCTATATGCTCGTTAAATGTATTTCCTTCTGTGGACATGATCTCCGTGTCCTCCAAAAACACACGCCACTTCCGAGTTTCAAAGTTTTTCGCAGTCATAGAGCCACTTTTGTGTATTTTTGATGTTGACGTTAGCAACGTGACGTTGAAAATAAATAACCATGACAACCAGAACACGTATACAACCTCAAACACACACACACACTCACACATAAGGAAGTTCTAAAGGGGCTGCTTTCCTTATCTACAACGCGTGTAGAATAACATTACTTTGCTATTTTAATAAGTTAAGATCTGGCTATTATTGCGTTTAATAATACATAGCATTGTCAGTAACGTGCTACAGTTAATTAAGTCTTATGTGGAAGTTTTTTTGGCATTGATAAAAAGAACCAAGATAGACTTTACATTATAATTGTTCAAGTTGAAAAACAAAGAAGTAATTCACGACAAAAAGCCGAAAAAGTCAAAACTGAAAGTAACGGATTGAGAGGACATCAAACATGAGGGGGAGACTAAAAAATAGAGTTAAATTAAATCTCATTGTGCTTGTAACTTCGTTTATACATTAGAGGTTAATAAGAGAGAGAGAGCTTGATATGCTTCCTCATCTACATGTTTACTGTAAAATCATAAATTTTCGTGGGACATTAAAGTTTGTTTATTTACAGACATCCACGAAATTAACTCCCCACGAAAACATACATTTGGTATGATATAGATAGGGGAAAATCAGATATCAGCGAAATATAATGTCCTTGAAACAGGCTAGCATATGAATACCACGAAATTTTAAATCCACGAAAATCAATGATTCTACTGTACATCAGTGGATCCTTTCCTCTTTTCAACCGGGTAAATAGTACCTGAACGTTGGAGGATGTATTAAAAGAATTCACATGTATACCACAACATTGTATACACTGTTAATAAAACATTGATGCATTCAAAATTGAAAGAAGAGAGGTAAATTGATTAATTACATGCCTGTGGATATGTGTAGTGACGCCAGGGAACACAGACTATAATGTAGAATGATTGATTTTGGTATAAAGACCCTAAGATATAACTCGTCCTTTTTGAACGGAGTATTCGTGTTGGAATAATGTTATCCTGCACAATATATGAATTCACATTTAGATATGCAGATGATGTGATGTTATGTACTTCATGAGTGTGACAGAACATCGATGACTTTTTAGAACGCGCATTGCTTAGGTTAAATGTTGTGAATTATGCTTATCACACGAGTGTAACTAAGTTAATGAGATTTCTGAGACGAAATGAATAAGAGTTTTTTGCTGAGACGAATGAATGGGCGATTTTTGAAACGATAGTTTCATTATGGTGACACATTCAACATTTTACAAACATATATTTTTTGTAGATGAATGTAAAACATGTTTAATTATTGTTTTCAGGACAGGTGGGAAATGTTATAACAAACCGAAATGCCAGTAGACAGGAATTTGAGAGACTGCTGGTAAGTTGGAATACGAAATGTTCATATCATAAATGAAAGTCAAACATATGGAATTTCATAATCATTGGTACATGTATGAGGACTAAATGTTTTATGAAAATAACATAATTCGTAGTCAGTATACTCTGTAGACTTATAAGATATTATGGTTACCGATTTAAGATGTTTAAAGTTTTACTTCTGATGTAGGATGGGGCTAAGCTATACATGAGGATGCACAACGTTCCACCACAGCTTCAGAAACGGGTACAAAGATGGTACGATTACGTCTGGAAACGGTAAGTCTCCCACAGCTTCAGAAACGGGTACAAAGATGGTACGATTACGTGTGGAAACGATAAGTGTCCCAAAACTTCAAACATGTTTACAAAGATGATGCAATTACGTTCGGAAACATTAAGTCTCCACACAAAAGAAATGTGGTCAAAACATTACATCTGAAAACGATCTCCCTAAGCTCAGACATGTGTACAAAGACAGTGCGATTGCATCTGGAAATGGTCTGTTTACTACAGCTCAGAAATGTGTACAAAGTCGGTAAAGATATGTGTGGAAACGGTTATACTACCTCAGCTTCTGAAACGTGAACAAAGTTGTACACTTTCGTGTGAAAACGGTACAAAGGTGATACGAAAAGAACAGAAAAGAAAAAAAAGTAAGTGAAGGAATATGACCTGAAACATGTTATCAAAAAGGAAAATAAGCAATATGAAACATGTATAAGGAAATGAAACTTGTTGAGGGGTTTATATTTAATCATTGTGGTATTTATTTCTTTGTAAATTTCAACATTTTTATTATTGTTTTATTGTATGATTGCTAATTATGCAATGCGCAGAGGTTACGTGTAACGATGGAAGGGTAAAGGAACTATCATTTCAGGATGCTATTATAATGTTTGAGCTTATGAATCCACAACTTTTAAATCTTTACTTGCTTTTGTTATTACTCTTTAGTCGTCATTATTGTATATGTAATAAATGTGAAAAAATCTACATAACGGAATCTACATAATTTCGGTCACGCTATACCTATTTTATAAAATGTAATAACAGCGTTGCAGTAATATTTATCACGGTTATGATAACGTTGAAATGAAATAGTTTTTCCCTTTTATGGTAGTCATTTGATATAATTTTATTTAGCAGAAACAACGATACTCGATATTTTATTCTTTCTGATAAAATACTGCAGAAAATCACCTGTCACCAACAACTTTTGTTTTACATCTAATTGTTTTCTGTTACATTATGATGACTTAGACAATTAAAGTGCATCTTTTCAATATCAATGGACTCATCTCACAGGAATAATAATGAAAGACATATCAGCGCGCCATATGACGTCATTCAGAGTAATATGATATACAAAAAACATCTGAAATGAACTTTTTCAATTGTTATAACTGAAATGAGTCAAGAGGTTTTCTGTATTTTATGTGAGGCCTTTCTTAGATAATGGAAAAGTTTGATAAGAGCTCATAACTCTTATATGAAATGAAACGAATAAGAGCTCTTTAGATAACATTACCTTGCATGAAATTAGAAAAGCATTTCTTTTTTACCCCCTGCAAGACCTCAAATACGCCATGTATACCTAATATCTATCGTCTGCAATGCACTCTCACAGAGTTGTGACGTCTTGTTTTGTATCTTAACTTTGACGTCACAAGGCGTGATATTACACGTTGGAATACACAACAATGTGTCATTGGTTTGTATGTACTAAAAGCGTTATGCTTCAGGAACCACATCCTCAAATAACAGGATTATATTATAAATAATAAAAAATATTATGTAAATATAACCGCCAATTGTTGTCTACGTCTGGTTTTATGACATTTATATTATAACATTTAACGTAATCCATTATTACTACAGTGACAGGATGAAGGGATCTGACATCAATTCTCTTGGTATGCTACCTGATAAGGTTAAAACTGAGCTTGCCATTCATGCGAACCTCGAGACACTGAAAAAGGTAGTGCCCATTTATTGACGTTTCTATCAATATTTTTAAAAAAATACAGTTTTCTGAAATAGGCTGCCTTGGATTATTTCTTTATACATAGAGAGTCAGACGATTTTGTTTACAAAAAAAGGCTTTTCATGAATGAGAAAAACGATAGATATATTATGAAATTGTTTCCTCCTTTGATATGCCATTCAGTCAATCAATTCATTATTTCAAGTTGTATCGAAACATTTCTTGTACATTTTCTTTCATTTAATATTTTCTTTTAGTATTCGTTCTCATGAAATGGTAACTAAAAAGAAAACTATTTTAGATTAAACAATTCACTGTATCTTTATAAGTCATAACAAAGTTATAAGTTGGTACAGTATTATTTTTTATAAAAATATTATAGAAATCTTTCGAGCCTTTTCTATTTTTCAGGAATATTTCAATGTTCATTGGTAAAAGAGGGTATGGAAGTTTTTAGTTTAGGGATTTCTTTTGACGATATAAACTTTCTCACTACTGACAAAATGCTATAATACTGGAGGAAATTTGTTTATTACCCTACATGCATGAATAATTTCTTGAAAACTGAATGCTTCCAGTATTCTGATCTGTTATCAAGTCATTTAAAGTAATAATATTTTTGTCATAAAAATTCTTAAAAAATACTGATTTCTGACCAACAGCTATATTTCTGTTAAACCATAATGGTGTTTTTAATATAGAATCCTTCATAAGACTATATTTTTCAATTAATAAATTCAAGCGGTAACAAGCTTTGAAATCATCGACCCAGAAAGTATGTCTTCACTCTTTTAGACATTTTTGCACATAATCATTGCCACAGTTGGCTAGTAGATCTATGTTAACGTATTTTTTTAAAATTACGTTAACATGAGGTCTGAAAAAGCCTTGTGATCCAAGATGATTTTAATAAATCTATAAATGCTTTTAAATTAATCATTTTTAAACCAACCTTAAGGTAAACTTGGATATTAACTTATCTTTTGACTTTGTCTGTTTTGCTGTACCACAAAACTTCAAAAAAACAGAATTAAGTTTTTGAAAGAAAACATTCATCGAGATTTGGCAGTGCTATAATTAGATGGTTGAATTGTGAAATGAGAAGTTATTTGATAATATGGATTCTACCAATTGGAGTTAAATTTCTTCTTGTCCAGGTTTTTATCAACGACTTCAATTTTATCAATTTTTGGTCAAAATTCATTTTTGGTATCTCGTGCAAGTTAACATGAAACTCAATCCCTAAAAGTGTGAATTTGTGTCTGCCCCATTGCAAGTTATTTTCTGGGAGGAAGGTGTCTTCACTAAAAAATCTACTACCAGTTCAGACTACCTGTGTTTTGGATACATTAATGTTTAGACAAGATATTTTAGCATATTTTTTCAATGAAACCCCACGAAACCGAGTTAAAAGCCTTTCCAAATCTATCATCAATAGCATACCAGGGATATTATTTTCTTCACTAAATTGCAGTAAGTCATAAACTAATCGTGTGTTTTCCCCAATGTAACGCCCCGCGAGAAATCTGATCCTTATCTATCAGGTTGTTTAAGACTGTTTTCATTTTACGTGTAATTGTTCCAGAAGCTATTTTATATATAACAGTGAGTAGTGTAATTGGCCTCCAGTTTTTAATGAAGTGCCTAGGTTTATCTCCCTTTGGTATGCAAGTTACAATTCCGCGTTGTTGAGAAATAGACAGTTTACCCTTTTCATAGCCTGAATTAATAAATCTTAATACAAAATTGCCCAAATATTTCCAAAAACATTTTTAAAAAACTCAGCTGTAAAACCATCTATGCCAGGACTTTTGTTATTTCTAATGTTTTTTTTTTAAGTTTTACCTGCTTCTTCCAGTGTTATAGGACCCTCTAATTTTTCTGCATCTTGCCTCCTTAGTTTACAAACATTACAGTCTTTAAGTTATTCATTCAAATGTACATCTTCTATTTCACTGTCATAACTACAGATTTTTTCATCAAAATTGCGAACTTCATTTAAGATTTCTTAAATTTCTATGTTCGAAGTTGAAAAAATAGTTTGTTGTCTTCTCAACTTCTTCAACCCATTTAGCTTTTGATCTTATTATGCTACCTTTGATTTTATATTCTCTGATTTTTTCTAATTCTTTCTTTTTAGAGTCTAATTGGACTAAATTAATATCATCCTGTTCCTCAAGTTTTTGAATCGCTATTCTTAGATTATTTTCATTCAAGTTTTGCTGTTTCTTGGCGTGGGCTGAGTAAGAAATTGCTTTACCTCTAATGTGTGTAAGTAAGGTCTCTAGGAAAGGTGAATCATCAATAGTAAACTGAAGGTCTGCATCTGGTATGTTTATAAGTTTTAAACAGGGGTTTATAAACAGGGTGAAAAATATTCTTTTAAAATCCAAAATACATTCCTTCACTAGATTAATATACTTTAGATAATATAATAGGCTATTGTTGAATTTCCAATTACCTTTCCCTGTTTTAAATTCAGTGAGTTTTAGAGAAATCGAAGGAAAAGAGTGGTCTGATCTGTATCCAGCTTCTATATTTGATTGTATAGTACTTGCAAGTAAGTTTTCAGTCACAAGAAAAAAACTAAGCCAGTCTGTTTTTTTGGATTACTTTTCCTCCAGGTGTTTCTTTTTTAAGTTCTCGTGATGTTCCCTAAACATATCAATCAAAGAGAAATTGTCAATGATGAACTTTATCCCTGGCATTAGGGTTGTTAATATGTTTGTAACTATTATCGTTATCTATAATGGGGTCTAGAACTAAGTTAAAATCGCAACAGATGATAACATATTCATTATTGAAGTCTTTAATGGTTTCAGATACAAGATAAAAAAAAATACAGGATTATTCTCATTTGGACCATATAAGTTAATTAGTGTCATTTTTAAATTTTTGATTCTAATTTCAACAGTTAAAAAAATACCACTAGATCCTTTTCTCACTTTAAGTATTTTAATAATTTTTTTTTAAATAAGATGGCAACAGTTCTCGAGTTAGAGTTATAGGAATTGAAAAAACACTGAAGCCCCCACTCATTTCTAATTATATCCTCTTTTTCATCAGTAAACTGTGTGTCTTGTAAACATATGATTTTACATTTCATTGCTCTAACGTATGAAAAAAATTCAGTACGCTTTGCTTTTTCTCCAATGCCGCGACAGTTTGCTGTTATGATCAAGAGAGAGAGAGAGAGAGAGAGAGAGAGAGAGAGAGAGAGAGAGAGAGAGAGAGAGAGAGAGAGAGAGAGAGAGACGAAAAGACTTTACATAGAAAGATTTCTTTCGTTGTTTATCTTTGTTTATTATATTTTTACACACTTTCCTTTCAATCCAGGTAACCATATTTCAAGAGTGCCAGCCGGAGTTTCTTCATGACCTGGTGCTGAAGATGAGGGCGTACATTTTTACCCCAGGAGATTTGGTCTGTCGACGCGGAGAAGTAGCACGGGAGATGTTTATTATAGCTGATGGTCTCGTTGAGATAATTGGGTGATGATAATTACCAAAACAACAATTTCCTCTAAAAATATAAAGTATTAGGCTTGGAAGATGTTTTTATTATGGAATAATAGGTTTTGTAACAAATTGGTATATAGAGAAACATTGACTCTGCTCAACGAATTCTCCAGTTATGTTATACAAAGATAGGTAACTCTGGATGAGAAATTGGAATTAGCAGGCCTAAAAAGGTAGCGAAGGGAAAAAAAGATAATTTTGAACACAATAAAAATTTCCACATATTTAACTGCATTGGTTTCAATGTAAAAATATAGTATTTTTAAAAAGGTTATCAACAGTACAGTTATCACACAAGCAATCATACGCAAAATATGTTTGATATAGTATTATAGGAAGATAATGAACTAAACGAACTTTATGCACGAAATGGTGATAAATGGAACATGATACAGTTTTATATTTTTTATCATATCTTATTTCTTTGCAGCGAAACAGGAGCAATACTGACTCAAATGGGAACTGGAAACTTTTTCGGAGAGATTGGTATTCTTAATCTTGATGCCGGTATCAACAGGTAACCCATACCATGTTTCCATATAACGGGATATATGCTTTATGGCCTGTATCACTGACATTCTGTTTCTCTTTCAAACGCTATATCAAAGCGGGTTCTATCTAAAGGTAATCTTACTCTCAAAAGCACCAAAGACGATAGTTTGATAGGTAAACTCCGAAGATCTTTTGACGTTAAAGCATTGTGCATTTCCTAATGTAGTTAGTGCATTGATCAATTTATCAGTGGGTCATGGCCATACCATGACACCGTCTGGACATGTCCTTCTTCTAAGTAATAAACAGTTCTAAATAAGATAAATTGGTTATAAAAAAATAGCCTGGCATATTCTAAAGATTTCTTTTTTCTCGTTGACTTATTTTTCCTTCAGCACATTTTATCTCTAAGTAAGTAAGGGTTTAACGAATTAATAAAATGGTAATAATTATATATGGTGTTTTAAGTGGTGCTCTTACCTCCAGAATTGAAATAGCAGATGTCATGGTGCAGAAAACGCTTGTTCTTCCTGTAGAACCCGGATTACTTTGTCGCTCCTCCGTTGCTTTTTGTAGTTGTTCCTGATCTCTTTCCCTTCGTTTTAACAGATGTCGATAACTAATTGTTATTAAAGTTATTCAATATACACATTGTTTTTCTAACATCATGACAAAATATTTTTTGCTGAGTCTTTATTAAATCTTTCTGCGAACTTTCAGGCGAACGGCCGACGTAAAATCAGTTGGCTATTCGGAACTATTCGGGTTGTCTCGGGAGGATGTGTTAGAGGCCCTCAAGGATCACCCTGATGCGGAGGTATGTACAATTTACTGCCGCACTCCAGAAAAGTATACCTGATCTAGAGAAAAAAACCAAGTAAAACTGAATATGCATCTTATCACGTCGGTGATATCTTGAAATGGTTGTTTTACATATTTTATTTTGTGAATTTATTATACTTAAAGAAAAAAGCTTGAGTTGGCATGCATTTGAAAACTTTATCTCGCAGGTTTATGGTGTTTGATTTGTACCATTTCATCGTTGTGCAAGGCGAAGGGACCAAACATTTATAATTTGCGTTACTTCATTCTCTCCCTTTTAAACCGAGAAGACGAAGGAAAGAAAACACAAAGAACGTGGAGATTAGGAAAGAATATAAGCACTTTGCTATCTTTGTCTTATCGTTCATTCGTCTTCATGTCTGGAGAGACGACGGAATGAATTACCGATACTTGCCTTTCATTCGTTCCCTACCTACTGTAATACAGAATAAAGAAAAGAGAAAATGGCACAAATAACCAACCATTAAAGGAAACATACAGTTTATAGTTTAAAGTACCGTTGACTTTATAATTTTAATAGATTTATAGCATTAATAAAAAAAATATTGTCTAAGATCCTTTAATATTCTTTTTTATTTTTGAAATGTTTAATCAAACAAAAGATAATATTCTATATTCAAGACACACATAAAGTTGATTCGTGGGTAATAAGAGTAAAAACGACATTCGCGTCGATTCGTAAATTTTAATTGCAGGAATGTGAAGTAAATTTAAAAGATGTACATAAAAAAACATATCAATCTGTAGACTATTTTAGTGGAATATGGAAGAAAAAGATTGAAATTTTCTGCCAAAGACAATCCGTGCAATGGAAATGTTGTTAAGAACATTGATGATAAGAAACCCAAGAACAGTATCAGGTATCACACGTAGGTCACGTGGTTTAGGTTTAGTGGTATTTGTAGTATGTCATGTCGTGCAAATAGATACACCCGCCACACAGACGCCATAGCAGATTTTAATTGATAAAGGTCTGAACTTTAGACTTGTCATTAATGAATGAAAATTTAAAAAATCGTCTCAGTTGAATGACATATTTTACAAAATTGATTAGGATATCGTTTGTTGTCATTCTGTTATGAATGGCACAGACGTCGATATTGTCCAACACTTTTATTCGAAAAGTTCTACATGTATTCCTATTGGAAGTATCAACCTCTCTAGTGACTGAAGACAATGGTCTGCTATGGCGACTGATCCCATTTGATGCAAAACGTAGAAGCTTCCGTATAGTCATCCTACTAATAAATAATCCACGTTTGTTTCAGTTAATGTTGGTTCTGCTTTCACTTAGCGATTTACTGAATACTAATTAAATATAGTGAAGGGTCCATTCCACAGTCGTTTACTGTCATATAATTTTTCTCACAGCGGTTTGCTTCTAAGGGTCAAGATAGGATGTAAAAAATGACCAAGAGAGCTACAAAATGTCAGAATTTAAATGTCAACAGTTGAAAGACCCTTACAAAATTTCTCCTATTACTTATTGATATAAAACTTAATAGCATCGAAATGATTTTTGGCCATTACAAAGCATATATATAACATAGTAATGCACTATTTATATTAATGACAAATTGTGAATGTGGGGACTCAGTTTCTACGTTATTCTCTAAATTAACATTGACTAATATTTATGTAATATAGTTTTAACATAGAAATTTGTTATTGCTTTACAGCAAATTATCCGATGCTATGGACAAAGTCGGTTAAAGGAAACTGAACAGCATCGCAAACAGACAAAACAATCATTTAACGCAAATCTATCACCGGGACATCTATGGTCGCCAAATTCCCCGTGCAAAGGACTTTGTGCGATTATAACCCCCTCTCAACAAGTGTCGCCCAATAAGCAAGGAGGATTGCCTGGAATTCGAATTTCAAATTTTGATGACGAAAACGAAAATCGGTTGAATGGAAAATCTAAAATTGTTAATAGTGTCAAAAGATTAGTAGGTAAACGGAGTCGAAGAAAGAGCTATAAAAGTCAACATAAAATTCACCAGACAAGTTTGGTCCATCCAGTGGAAAATTCCCATTCCAGTCCTATGTATCCAGGTTATGACACAGAGACAAATCTATCGGCAAACGTCAGAGGCAATCCGAATGGAACTTTAGTTTGTGAAGCTATAGAGAACGATAGTAGTAACGAATCGCTTGGTGTTGATTCGGCTGAACTACTTACACAATCACTAAGCGTAAATCCGAACGACTCGTGCCAGAGGCAGAGTTCAAGTGAACATAACACAAATGTTGCAACGATGGGAATTGTAGAAGAATGTGGGATGTGCTCAAGAACGAATTCCCAGAAAATACAGACAGGAGTCAGTATATCTTCGACGGATGTGATTAGTGCTGATTTGTTATCACCTGTCTCAAATACTAATACTCAAAACCTACTTATGCAAGGAAACCCTACAACACAGCAACCCGTTACCATGTCAACTAATAGTCACGAAAATTGTGCAGACACAGTTACTAGCCCTAACAGTGGAAACTCTTCCAGGTATAGTGAGAGACACGCTACTGTAGTGATGCTTTCATATATGCAGTGTTTTAGTTGAAATATCATGGACCAAATAATTGCAAAAAATCAAACATTTGCACCAATTTTAAAAGGGATGCTGAGTTGATAAAAGTTAAAATGTCTAATTTTTCTAAAATTCATTTTATGTTTTAATATGTCTAAGAAACATTGCCGTGTCTCTGACTACCGATAGAAATACACATATAGGTTATGCAATCATATCATGATACTTCTTTATCTATTTTGATAATTGATTCCTATGACGCATTACATATGGTCCATTCTTTTGTAAATTGTAAGAAATGTGTTCGAGTTTACTCTCTGAAAAACATCAAATGTGGATTAGATTAATATGAAGGCATGGGTTCTTATCTCCCGTTTGAATGTGTCAGTAATCCATTAACTGATTCTAAAATTACATTCATAAATGCGTTTCTTATTGTTGAATTGATTGAAGCGAACATCATGGTGGCCTTTATTCTTTGTGTAGAAAAGGTATAAGAAATGTATACATCAGATGTGCCAGTATTCCACTCTATTATTTTTTATTACACACTTACTATATACACATTTTTAGACGTGCTAGATAGTATACTTACCGTCAAACATTCTGCAAATATTCGTGATAACTTTGTTTGTACAAATATAGAGACATGACCCTCGCATTGATAAAACCGTTTCCGTGATCAAAATCAAGTTACGTGCTCAAATCGGCGTTCTTACAACTTACTGAGATTGATACAGTCAATACTCACCATGGGAAAAGTTCTAAGCCACATCCTTCGATTAAGTACTGACAACAATTAATATTAATCTAGTTAGGGTGCGTAATCTGAGTTTGATGACGGTCTTGCGAATACGGGGCTTGGTTTCTTGCAGAAAAATGTAGGTCAATTTTAACGTTTCATCGTATTTAATTATCAGCCTCAAAGAGAAAAGTATGCGTACACTATTTGTAAATGAACAATGCTGTTTTTGTTTTTAAAATATATCTATTGCTGAAACAATATATTCTAATTTGAAACAGTTTGCTGTCATATGGTGCAATATTTACCATTTCAATAATTTTGTCTATTCCATGGCCTTAGTGGATTGTACCAACCGTCATATCGAAATTACATCCGGGTTCTCCAAGGTACGTCAAAATGGCCAGAATCCTTCACATTACCGGATAAAATCACAGAGTAAGTATGACAGCATTAATTAAATGTTTTCGAGCATAACTAATAGATTTACAGAGTTAGATATACTAAATTATTGCTAACACATGCAAACATGATGAAGTTTAATGACACTGTAATGCGTAAACATTTCGAGTGAATATCTTAATGTCACTTTGTGAATATCATAATATTGTGGGATGATTAAGATAAAAAAAAATGACTGATTATTTTAGAATAACTGACTCGTGACTTTGTTCCAGTATCGAAGAAGAACATTCACCATGTGGCTCGCCCCGGATATGTAGTCGCCGTACGTCCGTTGGATCTGCAACCCACGATAGCCGTGCCACGTGCTGTTGTTACAAATTAAGACATCACTTTAATGACATGGAACACAAACTGGTGGGTTGGTGATTGTATAAAATGTTTTTGTTAACACTTTCCTGCTTCCAAACGTCGTTCCATCATCTTTTACTTAATACTTTTGTTCCCAGAACTCAACGTCTGTAGAAAGTCACGTAACAGTATACAAATAAATTTAAAGACAATTTTAAAAGACCATGCTAAATATTATTTGAGTCTTTTTCAAGGGAGACAACCTTTTCGTAGTATAGCATGATATTTGAAATAATGCACCTTCAAAATGTCGGTAAAACCGAACTATTTATTTACTGTTTTACATGCAACTCTATAAAGATATCCAATAGAGTTATCCACAAAGCCTTCGAAACTCGTATTTCAAAGAAACACCTCTTAGGATGGTTAAATGTCGCGCTGGTTTCAAATATGTATATGATATAAAAAAAAATATGTCCGTCTCTTAAAGACTATGTACAATCAAAGTCCCTTTTTTCAGGATGAATGCTATGTAATGTTTTCTCTTCTTCTTCCTCTCCTTTTCACCCAGAGAAAATTTAAATTTTCGGCAATTTTGATAATGATATAATGATGATATGATTGCAATCAGTCATATCTTGACAAATGACCAGTCGGTCTTGAAACGTTGCGACACGTTTAATACGTACATTGTTTGTGTGAAAAACCAACCTAAACTTTGATATCACATATTTCCAAACTGATGAATCTAATTGAAGATTTCAGCAATTTTGGTAATGACATGAAATACCATTCAATAACTGTATTTGATACTTTATAGATATTTTTCCAAACGAAATCTAACATACATACAATTACCTTGAGAAGGAGAGAGGATGAGAAAAGAATCCAAGGGAAGGGGATTCAGGGTGATACACTAGTCAAAACAGTCAACAGTGTGCATGTACTGTATACATGTATGTAGTACGCATATGTGCACACACGCACACATGTAATTCTGTCAGGTATAAATCGTTTACCATTCTGGAGAATTAGTTTTCTCTTTAAACGTAGTAGGTGTAACTCCCTATTGGTGTCGTTTTTTGTTGAATTTCAATTCAATATTTATATTATACATACAATTTATGTTTATCTTGTAGGGGAACATGGAAGAGGTTTATACAAATACCTTAAAAATGCTAAGTGCAATTTCCGAACAACAAATTTTAATGATGAAAGAAATGAGTAAACCCAAGACCGTGTTAATGGAGGTAAGCACCCTTTATTCAAAGCTTAATGTTATACTTATTTTTAATATATACAAGGCGGTATCATAATGAACATCATCCATTTAAATGAAACTTATTTGCAATAAAAAAAATGTTCATAATTGATTTTATGTTAACCACTGCAATTAATGAGTGTGTTTTTGTTGGAATATCACTAGAAAGTTTTTCAAGTCCACTCATAACACCATACGATCACATTTCCCTGCTAGTAACTTATATTTATTTGATGAGTACTGGTGTATTCCAAAATTGCATTTTAACTGTAGTATATTGTTCTTTAATAAACTGATGGTGCGTGTGTTAAAATAACTCCTCCATGTTAGTAAAAAGTATATTGTTTCAGATGTTAAAAACGATCCCCTATTTTTTCGTTATTTTCGAGCTTTTCTGTCATTCTTTTCGTGTTGTTATGAATTAGAAAATGGTTGAATAACAAGTAACTGTCGGATATATATACAATATACAGTCCGTATAGCAAGTTCCAGCTTCTAGGTTGGGTCAAGTTGAATTGTACTAGACTAATTGTGGCCAAACAATTTATTTGTGTGTATATTTATATAGGACAGATGTTTTCTCAAAACAAGATATTTCACGATAAGCGTTGATAAACTTTACTGACCTTAATTAAACCGCTTTAATAACATTACAGGTGAACGTTGTTCCACAGCTTTTTATCACGGGCCCTGGCAAAGAACAAAACGTTTATTTTTTATTTTTTTCTCACTTTGCATTTGTTTTGCTTGTGTCATTTACATAATATTTAGAACATCGTTATTTTTCATCAGTGGATAATGAACTACAAAACAAAGATACCTTTCAATACTACGCAATACCATCAGAAATCTTATTTTAATAACTGTGTAATTCTAACTGACAGCTTTATATTGTTGATAGCGCCTTCTTTTTTTCCAGGACTCCAAAGATCCAAATGACCCTGACATGGAGATTACACGATTATAGAAATCTCTCACATCGTCCATCGGTAATACAGTATAATGTATTGTAAATGAAAAAAAAAATATACAAAGATATCGTTATGTACGATTTATGATATAAATAAGCGGGTTGCAAAATTGATACAAAGTATATTTTCATAAAGCATTTGGATTGTTTATACTTTGTACTAACTTGTCGTAACAGACATCATGATCTGGTTCGAACAATTTTCAGATGGGTCTTCAGAATGTTTATGTTTTTTTTCTCATTTTTAACCAAAACTTATGCAAATGAGTTTGTTTAGTATCAGAAGTCCAGAAATATCGCCAATGGTACAATGCGCGGTAGATTTATGTGCTGACAGACACGAATCAGTAAATCTGAATCTTGTAATGGAAGTATTAGAATTTCCTTTCATTCATTGCACCATGTGAGATGAGATATTGAATCCTCTCTTGAGGAGAAGTAAAGGTATTTCGCTCAAATTCATATTAACTAATATTTGTTTTTTGTTACTTTAATAAACTTTCATGACATTATAATTACAAAGGTTTTTTTCATTATTTAATTCTTCAATAGTGCTTAGATAATAAAATCAAAATGTGATACATGTCAACTATTTGCATACATGTAAAATGATTCCATATTATTTCAACAAATTTGAAACGAAGATAAAAAAGACCAATTAAGATTTGTTAAGAATTAGCTTATAGCTGTGCTGTAGGACGAAGATACTCTACACCAAACCAGTCAGTGTTGTTACTAAAGAATGGAAATATATCCAACAGCATGTTATTTACTAGCCGTGAACAAAGTGAATATCACATAAACGCAGATGAAGTATATCACTAAACATCGTTTTTATCGTAAATAGCACATTTCAGCGAACACCCCTAATTGGTAAACATAACATAGCAATTAGCATCTTATTCCAGTTCAGGAACGGTCGGACTCGAGATTTAGATAGTAGGACTCAAGAACACTCGGTACTTATACACATGTATTACAACTAATATCACATGGCATAATTGAAAAATACAAATCAGTTATGAATCAGAAAAAGAAAAAGAAATGTTTACATATTATATATTCTTATAACAAACACAAAACATTAAGCACGCAATAGAACATGTCTGTCTATCATTACACAAGAAAGAGTCTTTAATTTTTCTCTGTCAAGTTGGCATTCATATTGCCTTTAATTGACAATTGAAACAGTTAAATGCATAAATGAAATAAGAACATTTTGACACTTTGGTACACATAACATGTTACATCAATATAATAACATAGTTATAAAAACACGATCGTTGCACAAGTAAATATTCAAGTACAACTTCTCAAAACCGGTTTTTGAAAGATTCAACAGGAATTGAGAAGACATTTAATCGAAAGGAATTCCCTCAATCAGGTATTCAATAAAGGGAATTTTCCTAAAAGACAGGTGACTACTGTCACGATGGATCCCGTCCTATCTAGAAAAAAGTATGTCGGCCACTAACGGTGATAAAGATAATAAGTTTGTGATCGTGGTTGACACTGAACCTATGCCTTGATACCGACTGTGAAATTTCGAAAAACGGAGATTAAAAATATAATATGGACACATCTGACTAAACAAATTACTGAACTGAACAACAACAATAATATATGCAAAACATCCAAAACATGTAGAGTAGAAACTCTGAAACATCGAATCAACCGTGACATATTAACTCTTCCACTAGGGGAGGCTAAGATATAAATTATGCATGAATGGGAGTAAACTAGCCACTTGTTGAATTGAAATCAACAAATGTGTGATAGATTACGATGACCAGAATTGTCATAAACGTAAAGATGTGAAGCTGAATCAGAAGAGTCTGAAATATCTTCATATCGCACTCTGGGTATTGATAAGTGGTCAATATCTCTCGTAGTTACGAATAGTCAAGGATACACTATTATCAATATATCAGAATGTATCGGTTTAAGTACACTTTCATCTTCGATGTACTTTCGCAATTTTTAGACAAACATGAACAATATACTAGATATTCTACCACGTCTTCGATGTAACGACACTTTTCATTGGTTAATATCACGTATTATTTGACGATTGGCCATGTACGTGCATGTAATGTATTACTTAACAACAGATCAACGCTCTTTTAAAAATCTCCCCTGCAAATGTAAACAAGCTAGCCACTGGGCGGGTTTCCTTTATCGAATGAGGGTGTACGCATTTCATTTTGTATGTATTTGAAGAAAAGGTTTCTGTTTAACCACCAAAGGATCTACTTTAAACATGTCGAGCTGTCCGAGAATGTTCCGACGATAAATAGATCGATAAAAAGTATTCCATTCCTGTATTTACATCAACCACGTTTGTTATCGTACACCGTTTATCAATTATGCGCAGATGTGCACAGATATTCGCTTGCTTTAATCGCAAACATTTGTATCGTTCGCACATGATGCGCACATCGTGCGCACATCGTTCACAGACCGTTTGCAGATCGTGCGCACACCTCACAATGCAACGTACCGTTGTGCAATCCCACTACCGTAACAAGACTCGATACTCCAAGGGTTTCGCTCACTTTCGCTCTCTGCACCTCTGGGATATATCATAGCAAAATCGAAGGCAAAGTGTAAATCACCGTGAAGGTGAGACGGAAAGACTAGTTTGAGCCTTTGATGTACATCAAAAGAATCTGTCGGTCGCGTAACGGTACAACTGACTGGTTTTGAAATCGGGTGTCGCTCCTCTGTGATATTAATAATAATAATAATGATAATAATTATTCGAGGTTCTTATCTACCGCTTCATCACAATCTATGTCGTAGGTCGTCTCAAAGCTGTTAACAAATTAGTATTCGTGGTCATAGGGCCTTTGCAACTAGTCAATATCTTTCTCAACTTCCTGGGGGAGCGTACAGTCGGTTCTGCCATTCCGGCGCTCACAGATAGCATTCATTAGTTCTAGCATTGCCCAACCACGTACTCATTTACAGCTGAGTCAACTGGAACAAGCGGAGTAAAGTATCTTTCTCACAGATACAATACAGTGCCGGTCCGTGACTCTAACCCGCAACACTTTGGTCACGAGCCCGGCGTCCTATCACTAGACTACCGTGCCTCCATGTTATTCAAAGGACATGTATCATCCTAGTGATTGGTCAGGTTTTATTGAATATGAGACCAATGAAATAGCTAGCCGAGGGATGCAGAGAGCGAAAGTAGCCCCTGGAGTATCGGGGATGTTCTGTAACGAACACAGACGGAACTTCAACAAACTCGTCTACAGACTGTTAAAGGAGTTCCAGTAGTATAATTCACAGCAGGTGACTGTAGAACTTGAGAACATCACATGCTAAGACAGGACAGAGCAACACATATAATATCTTTCCAGGCACACCCCAAGGCGAAATGTACTTGTTATATTCAAGCTGAATCTACAGCGTAGTTCTGTGGACTTTCATTCATAACACAAGAAAACATATCCTGAATTTGATAATAAACTACAAGTGTAATATCAGATTCTGATTATAAATCTGAAACACAATTTCAAAGAGAAAATTCAAAGAAAAATAAATTCTTGGAAGTAATTAATAGTTGACTTACTCTGTATTTTAGTCCTTTTATAACAGGAGAGAAAAAAAAATGTATAAAACACATATAAGAAACTACATTGATTTTATTCAAATCACACTTTCGAAACAACATAACACATAATAAGAAATAAAGATAGAAATGTTTGTCTTTTGAGTATGTACTTTGTAGTATGAATTTTATGTATCAAATTAATAACAAATTTAAAGGACCTATGTATTTGATTTTTTTTCACATCCAGAATTTTGTTTCTTTCCTGAAGTCTTCTTACATAAGGCTTTCTGCAGAAATATCCATGACCTAGAACATTCAACTGTAAAAAGGAAAAATAAATTTAATGATTTGAAAAAAAAAAGGTATACATAATTTATATTACAATTACATGTATATATAAAAATGTCTAATATAAAACTTTGATTAGAAATCGTGTGACAGGAAAAACATTAAATAATTACAAGAAGACAGATTTTCAAGGCATTTCGCTCCAGGAGAAAGTATGACTACATAAATACATATATAGTGCTTTACAATATTTACAATATCTGATATAAAACTTTGATTGGAAATCGTGTGACAGGAAAAACATTAAATAATTACAAGAAGACAGATTTTCGAGGCATTTCGCTCCAGGAGAAAGTATGACTACATGAATACATATATAGTGCTTTACAATATTTACAATATCTGTTTGATAACCGCAAAAGTCATAATTAAGAAATTGCTGCATCAAATTATGCTTATACTGCATAATTATACCAGGGTTTCAATCATTATTACAGGAATGATAAAAGTATTGATAATATTCATTTGTGGAATACAGTCTTATTAGAATTAGACGAAAGTGACTTTTAAAAACAGCTTATTCCACAATCTATATTGAAAACTATGACATACATGTATATAACATATTTTGCTAAGTCTTTGAGAAAGTAAGTCAGTTCACCAGTATCCCATTTCCAAGTTTTTACACCATTACATTTCTTCAACAATTTAATTAATCTTTTGATTTATATATCACCAGAAATCAATCTTGATGAACGCTTGTTTCAGTACAGAGACTAATAATACTGAAAGAGACATTGCATTCATTATCACATGATAGATTTCAGTATATCAGGTATTGCAACATATAGACTTCATTGTCAGACATGTTTGTCACATTTGGTCTGGCATTTATCAAATTATCTGTTGTTACTTTGTTATAAACTGGTTATGTACGAAACTGTTATAATGTTGTTTCTATTCATTTTCCACCCTTGTTGTAATGATGTTCTATGTCCTTATCAACAAAGTTCTTGTAGCTGGTATGGACAGGTTTAACATTTGCATGGTCACCAGATACAGTTTTATAGTATTTTCTATGATTTGATATATCCAGGTTTGGCCCATTGCATATATATAAATTTAATTTAATCTCATTTGATACACTGTACACAATACAATACAAATACAATATGACACAAAGAGATTTGTTTACTTATTTTGAAATAATTCAATGAAATTGGATCCTTTGATGTTTTGAGTTGAAATGCAACCTGATAAGATACAATATTCTTAACAAAATTGCACTCCCTAAAACAGAGATTACATGTAAAGAGGAAAAGAGTCATATAATACACTTAAAGCTAAATTAACCTACAACACATGAAAAATATGTTTATATACATGTTTCCTATAAGGAGCAGGCCTTTTGAAATATTTGGAAAAAAATAATGAATGAAGGAAAATTACCTGTAATGTATTAATGTATTTTTTTCCTAAATCTAGAAAGTTGGTCTTGGCTCTTGTTAGTACCTGATCAGAGCATTGGTATATTGGGTTGGTAGCATATCACAACTCGTTCTTGTTTTCAGTTTCAGACATCTCATAACAAAGCTCTCCCCCCCCCCCCCCCCCCCCCCCCCCCCCCCCCCCCNAGACGCACTGATGTCCTATGTGAAAAAATATGTTTAGTCAGTGGTTTGCTGAGAGTATAATAAGAAACTAAACAATCTGAAAATGACAATGACTATGACACTATATATTTACTTCATTGTAGGAACTCGTTTGCTCGTGTCTGAATGCTTCGGTTCTTTATGGGTCCTTGGGGACATTGACGATGACTCGAGACATTTATTTTCAGTTGCAGATTTCAGACGCTCTTTCGTATCACTTGAAGCTGTTTACACTGCCATTTATTACTGTCAACAGTCAAGACGGAAAAGCTGTAGAACTTGAGAACTTGATGATATCACATGCTAAGACAGGACAGATAAATGTTGCATAAATAGTGCAAACATAAAAACATTTATTTTCATTTCATCTGGTTCCTACATAGAATTTGCTAAGTTCGAACTTATAATTTTCATCTTAACTAATTTTTTTAACGCCGAAATGTCATACAAACGTTAAAGCCTGAAAACCAAATTCGCTAATGATAATCAAGCAGACATAAAATAGAGTCCAAAGTTCCAAAGTTACGATTTTAATACTATGGCATAAACAAAACCAACAGAGCACTCTTATGAGCATCATCAAATACATCGTAAACATATAACATACGTGTATATGCAAAATAATAGGGAAAATAGACGGCATAGAAACAAGTCATGTAATTTCGCCGTTCAACGACGTCATTATAAAGGAAGTCATTGCAAACTGATTTTCCAGAAAGAGCTAAATACTTAATTTAATTAATTAACGATGTAACGTACTTTGCTTTTTAATTTTGTGTCAATTTGCGTATGCAGCAAAAATCATCTTAGGGGCTCATAAAGTGGTAACTAGATGCTTATTACAAAATGGGCTGTACATAAGGTGATTAATCATAAAAATGGAACCATTTAATAACATGAAAAATAGTGGGTATGAACAGGAAGCAGCACCTTGGTCAAAAGAATATCTGAGGTACAATATTACGATTTGGGTAACACCGTGCATTGATTGACGTGGGACTGTGGAAGTGTAGACAGTGCTTTCGGGTCATCGATCTAGAGGCGACCAGGTCATGGAAAACATCGTGATAGGAACGATAGTGTAAACTCCGCAAAACAGACAGGAGTAACTGCCATTACTTTATGGTACATTTAGTAATGTTGTTTCGGAAGGAGAAAGTAAGCTTAGGAGTTAAATTTGAAATCAAATTGCTGCACGTGCCTTATCACTTATGTACAATAGACCCGGGTACAGCACTAGGTGTGTTTTAGAACTGTATGTTTGTTGTTTTAACTCTGTATAATCTGTGCGCATGTAGAGCCCCTGTCGTGTTCAAGAACTATGGACATTAGCCTAAATATAAGAGAGATCTTGGGGAGAGAGCCTCGGGTATGTCCCTTGATTGTCGAGGCCACAATGTGTAGTAGTAATAAAAAGTGTACAGTTGTAATTTAATGTTCATAATGCTTTATCCTTTAAAATTTCTTAAAATAACAAATAGTGATAATAATGCGTGGACCACTACAAAATATTAATACTATTTACCTTGATTGGCATTTGAGAGTTGTTGTTCTAAGGTAGAGATTTTTTCCATTCTGCGTCTGAAGTATAACATTCTGTGTATGCACCGTTGCTTGTAGAGTCTGCCTTTAGGTGGGTCATCTGTTCGTGGTTGTAATTCGGGTCACTCAGGAGAATTCTCTTGTTGGGGTCTTCAGCACAACTTACATAATACAATAAAACATACGAGATGATAACCATCAAACGGACTAAAACATTGACGGTCACCATTTTACGTCACCGCGACAAGTAGGTCAACTATAGAGTTTTAAATGATTTTTAAGGGTTCGTATTCATGTTAAATAGATTGGTGTACGGTGAGAAAGGGTTTAATATAGCAAGTATATAACGGAACTTATCTATTCAGCTATTTCAATATCTAGACATGTTTAATTAAAATGTCCATTAAAGTTTATTCTATTGAACTATTCCTTTACATCAAAAAAGGAGATATCATTACAAAACATTTTTATTACATTATGTTGTTACCTTTTTAATTTTGTACTACAGTTGTTTGTAAACAAATCATAAAGTATAAAAATACATCATAACGTCCGCAACAATGAAGTGTTTTACTTGACTTCTCGATAATTAACGTAATATCCCTCCTTGGTACCTCACTTAGCCATGTATAGACAATAAAGTACGCGCTGTGAGACAGACAATTATTGCGCTTATGAACACTGAAATATTCAAATGTCAAAACATATCAATGAAGGACAGGAAATGGATCAAGGCTACAAGTAGTTTAACTTTTGAGTTTAATACGAGTTTTAAGGGTTTGTATTTGAATTAAGTATGTTATTTTATGTTTGGAAACTGTTGAATGTAGTATATATCTGAACTAATATATTTAGATATTCCAGTTCAAATACAGTGAGCAAATGAAACGTCCATTAAAGTTCCATTTAAGCATATTCCGTCGACGCATTCTTTTACATAAAACATATATTTTTTATCTTTAGAAAACATTTTAACTACATGATGTTGTTGGATCATAAAATATCGTAGCTTGATTTTAAGGTATGTTACGATACTATAGCTAGATCTGTAGATTAATCTATCTATCTATTCTTATTTTTAACTTGTATTTTCATGTTTATTGAGAATGGACATAAATTAACAAGTATAACATCGGGCATGGTCCCATAGAAATATGCAGGTAAACGCCTTGTACATTTCTCGTCACTTACATAACTTGCCTTAGATGTCTCACACAGAAGTTATAGATCGACACAAATGCAATTAACAAACAGATAGGAATTAATTGTGTTTACATAACGGTCATACAGTTTCTCCGATCAACCCTTTGTGCCAGGCAGAGGCCTGGAAAAACTGTGTTCACTGGTCATACTGATATTTACCTGTTCTGTTACCTTCGAGTCAGGCCTCAATTCCTGACAGTTCTACAGTTTTTGTAATGCTGTACAGATGTAACACATTGTAAAATTGGACATAACACAAAATAAAACATATCGACAATGTGCTTCATTTCGAATTTTTCAATTACGTAAAATTGATAAAACCAATGGTATCAAATCGCACATAATGTCATTTAATGAAACTTAAGGTTAAAAATAACAAAGATACCAATTCCGAATGTTTCAAACAATTTAAGTAAATTATTACAGCATGGTGAGTGTAGTTTTTATAGTGGTACAGCTGCTGAAATATTATGTCCTCGGGATTGTACACAAATTTCAGTGATTTTAAGCATGTTTGATTGATGTAGCATTTCACAAAACTGATATTGCTTTTGAGAAAATCACCTGCTACTTTTGCTAAATTATATAAATGTAGAATTGTATTCAGTCGAAATGTTGACAGAAAATACAGCGAACAAAACCCGAAAACATGGAAAGTTTTAGTCGTAAATTAGAATGTATCATCTGGTAACGTATGTCTGAAGGATCCCCGTACCACTGACAACAGTTGTAGCTAGGTGTTGGAAGCTGAGGGGTTTTCCGGAGTGATTATAGTTTTGATAAATTCTTTCTAAAAAAACAATTCATTGTGGGACGTTTATGAGAAGTAATAAAGATGAAATAAACAAAATATAATCAACAACAGTATTCTGAGCGGCAAATATCAGCGGCGCTAGACCGGGATTCGAACACTGGACTTCATTTTGTTATACTGTCGCTCTGACCAATTTAGCCACATGGTCAACAGAAGTGTCCTGGCCCAACTGTGCTACAGTTATATCCAAACAGGAGTAAAGGGGAAGTTACTGTTTGTACGAAAACCCACAGTACAGTGGGACAGGGATTTTTAGATATACATCTTCCCAAGAACCTTCTTAAAAGGTATGATTGATGCAACACAATTAATTGATGATATATGAGTCATAAGCATACAACGCAATTTTACGACTATCATATACAAATTTAAGAAATGCAAAAAACTGAAAAATGGTGATAGATATTTGAGAAAGCAAGTACCAAATGCCGTGGTACAGGTACCAAGCGAAGTCCTTTTTGGTAATTGAAAACAAAGACAGAGACACAAAATTATTTCTTTTATCCTCTTTTTAGATACATTTTTTACTCATGCAAATTTATAAATACTGGGTTGAACTACATTCTTTGAAAACGAAATTACATTATCTTTTAAAACAACACAAAACATTGGTCTGCCTACCTATCATTTAATAATGCAGGAACAGATGCTCCTCGTGACGGTAAATCCTTTCACAAAATTTCATTTTACAGATAAAAACCCTTTATGGTTATTTAAATCAATTTCTATTTGATTTTATTTCACACAAACAACACAAGAGAGATATTTATTCTGTTCGTACGGAGGACATCGAAGAGAACCACATTGTGCCCTAGTTGAGAAAAAAAACAATTTCCCGTCATCGTCGGTGTCAGCCCTTCCGTCCAATGGCTGTGCATGTTCGTCCACACACACGTACTCGGAAGCAGCTTTATGTCCATAGTACCCTGCTACCATCGATCCACTGTACCCCTTCGTCCAGCCACTGTAGCAGGTCGTCCTCGCCGGTATCATCACAGAGGAGACAAAAGACGTAGATCTACAGACGGCACAGGGAACCTCTTCATTTCGTGAGTTCAGTCCGAATGGTGTTGCCTTATTATCAGCATTGTATTTCGCGCCGTACATTAATGCAGTGTAGTCAGTATAAGGCATGTTTTTATACGGTCCCCAAACCGGATCCCGTGGTAAACAAACATAGTTCGCCGCCGCACCCAGGTGATCAAACCATGACCCGCCTGCGTACCCTACACGGTGTTTAAAAGACAAACAAACACAAGTAAATAATTCCATAACTGGTCTTAGTTGAAAACTATCTATTTTGAAAGTTGCTCTGACTTTTGAGAAGGTCCCTTTTTTGGGCCCAGGTATATTCGGAATTTTACAAACAAAAAAGGAAGAAAAGAAATTAAGAAATAAGATGAGTAGCAGTTAGAATTGAACGTAACAAATACACCGTATGAAATCAATAAAATAAGTAACTGTTAATTGCAAGCATGAACTTGAACGAACAACTAAGTCTCTCTTTGTGTTATCAAAGCATAAACTATCTGCCTTTTGGTCAGTGTAGCATGTAAAACGCCCCTGTTACTACTATAAACACTCTACTGAGTCTGTTTAATCCACAAACATTCATATAGACTATGGTCAGGAAATATTTGGTGTGAGGCAAGGAGATGCACTTTGGTCCTTGTACTCCAAATCACAGAAAAAAGGTGTTTTTAAGTAAAAAGGCATTGTGGGATAAGTATGAAACTTATACAAATTATATATCATCATATAACTAATACCTATGCCAAGTTACATGCTTACCCCCAAATGCCTTTTGTGTACAATTAGCGGATAAACATTGGAAATAGGCAAAACATTTGATAAAACAATGAAATCGATTAACTTTAACGATTAAAGCAGATACTTTCCTTGAGGCTAGGAGATTAAAAATTACCAGCAAATCAAACTTCATATATTAAATCAATCATTTTACAGTAGATGTGGTGGTAAATGCCATTTTTGATTTGTAAGTTAACTTTAATAAGTAAACAAAAAATCAGGAGCTGGAACTCACTTCAGCCACAGGTGTTGAGCAAATATTATATGATATATATACATGTAATATACAATACTAACAATTGATATCCTATACTTATAGCATATAAAAGGTGTCCTGCACCTTTTAATTCACTTAAGATTGAGAGATATTTGAAATAGCCAAGTTTGATATGTGTCCAGAAGACATAACTCCGTATAAAACAGAAGGAAAGTATGTTGTCAATATGCAATTTATGTAAGTCTACTTAAATGAGTAAAACAGCCAAATGGCGCGATGGAAACATGATTTTTTGTCACAATCATGCCATGAATGTATTCTTTACGGTGACCATCATTTGATTAGATTTTCATTAATATTTTACATAACATGCACATTTTATCAACACTTAGACAGCTTCTGAAAGGTACAACTTTGAGGAGCCATAAAAAACAAACCAAGTGACCTAAATCTTTATACTTTATAGATTTGTGACCACAACGGCATGGGCAATGCACCACCAACAGNATGAAATCGATTAACTTTAACGATTAAAGCAGATACTTTCCTTGAGGCTAGGAGATTAAAAATTACCAGCAAATCAAACTTCATATATTAAATCAATCATTTTACAGTAGATGTGGTGGTAAATGCCATTTTTGATTTGTAAGTTAACTTTAATAAGTAAAAAGAAAATCAGGAGCTGGAACTCACTTCGGCCACAGGTGTTGAGCAAATATTATATGATATATATACATGTAATATACAATACTAACAATTGATATCCTATACTTATAGCATATAAAGGGTGTCCTGCACCTTTTAATTCACTTAAGATTGAGAGATATTTGAAATAGCCAAGTTTGATATGTGTCCAGAAGACATAACTCCGTATAAAACAGAAGGAAAGTATGTTGTCAATATGCAATTTATGTAAGTCTACTTAAATGAGTAAAGTTGTAAATTTCAAGTCAAAATATTAATTAGAAAGGAAATATTGAGAAATCAAAACACTTTTCATTTGGAAATTACCTATAGTAACCCCCTGTCTTAATATTTTTCCATTCTGAGTCTGTACTGTAGTTCACTAGTCTGTGTCTGTAGTTCAGCATTCTGGGTCTGAACTGTTACCCGTAGGGTCTGTAGTTCACTAGTCTGTGTCTGTAGTTCACTAGTTTGAGTCTGATCAGTGTTCTGTAGCGTCAGTAGTTTACTAGATTGAGTCTGAACAGTGGTATGTAGGGTCTGCAGTTCTGCCTGAAGGTGGGTCATCTGGTCTTGGAAGAAGCTAGGGTCGTTCATGATAATCCTCTTGTGGGCGTCTTCAGAACAATTTACATAACAAAACAAAACAAACGAGATGACTACCATCAAACAGACTAAAACATTAACGGACACCATTTTACAGCTGTCTTGTCAGTAACTTACTGCACCTATGACCACTGCAATATTCACAAGAGGTCATCAGTAAATGTTCAAATGTCAAAATGTATCAAGGAAGGACAGGAACTGCCTTACATAATTCGGTCACCGCGACAAGTAATTCAACTATAGAGTTTTAAATGTTTTTTAAGGGTTCGTATTCAAGTCCAATCTATTGATGTATGGTGAGAAAGGGTTTAACCGAGCAAGCATATGTCGGAACTAATTTATTCAGTTTTTTCAATACCAAGACATGTTTAAATATAATGTCTATTAAGATTTATTCCGTTGAAATATTCCTTTATATCAAAAACTGATTTATCTTCACAAAACATCCGTATTACACGATGCTGTAACCTTTTTAATATATTCACTACAGTTGTTACTCGTAAGAAGAACGTCGTTTTTCATTATAAATATTACAAAAATAATAAGCGGCGAGTAATCAAATTATAAAGTAAAAAAAAAACCATCATGACGTCAGAAACAATGACATTTGGAGACTTACCTTCTCAAATATTAGCTTGAATTCCCTCCTTGGAACAACACCAGCTTCTCCGCTGGTGGAGTTTACACTTTATAGTTGATTCTCTATCTGAGAGTTTTGTCTAAGTATACGTTTATTCCTAATAACATGTGTTACCCTGATCAATATCATGGTCACTGAGTTTAATTGGAGTCGCTGAGACATTCCTTTGGGAGATTCCCCGATTAAATATTTGCTCAGCACCCTCGCTTAACCATGTATAGACAATAAAGTACGTATTATAAGACAGACAATGACTGCGCTTAAGAACACTGAAATATTTACAAGAGGTTATCGCCAACTGTTCAAATGTCAAAACAGTCAGTAAGTTGTACTTGAGGCGCCATGATATTCACGTCCTTCGTAATAGATATCAACATTTGCTCCGCATCCTCTCTTTATCATGTATAGGCGATGCATTACACCTGACGACGACTGCTTTATTTACACTATACACCCTTTTCGTTGAATAGAATTGTTGATTAATGTTAAAAAGGGAATATTTTTTGTGGGTTTTTGTTTTTGTTATTGTTTACTTTCTAAACAAGTTGATTTCACAGGTAATTAGACCGGGAGAGATTAGCTCACTCGATGGTTATCGGTCAAACCCGTCATGATCTATCTATAGTTTACATACACATAATTACATTTCATTACATACACATATAAGGCTTGATTGAGACGCTATTGTTATAAGTGTTTAATACTGTTCCTGTGACGATATGTACACCGTTTATCATGACTTGTGTCTAAATGTAAATACAGCACGGATTTATAATTAAATTAATAGATTATTTCATATTTTTGTTAAGTCAATCAATCAATCAATGTTTTATTATAGTGTCACGCATCATTAAACTCACCAACAATCATTCATAAAATATCATATACAGCGAGTTTTTCGAAGATGCCCAGCCGATATCGGCTAATGAGACACTTGCAACTATTTATATGTACATCATGTGTAAAATAAAAGTTAAGACCTAGCATACATGCATATAAAATATCCTCATAAAGTATTACATATAAAAACTGTTAGAATAGTAGAATCACATATCTTTCTTCATCACATTACAGTTAAATCAATATTGCGATACATTGTAATTTACAATTGTATATTTACACATTTAATAGCGACCACCTCCGTCTCATCATAAAATAAATTGTTTTAGAAAGTGAAAATTGCAACGCATAATTCTGCAATAGATAAAACAATTTTTCATTTTCGTTGAAGCAAGTTCATTAAAATAACTAAAGGAGTTCACTGCGTTTCTGAATAGACCATATCTTATATTACTTTACACAGGACAGTCTCAAAGGGAATGAGACTCGTCTTCCACTATATTTAAGCAAAAACGGCATTTCCTTAAGGGGATGATACCACCGAGTCTGAGTTTAGCGAGGTGGCTCCGATATCGACGTCGTATAAGTGACGTTATATAATGTTCCGTTACCTTGTCCTTTTTATATCTTCTGTATGTTCTCTGCTTGGAATGTTGTCTTTCCATAATTTCGAGAACCAAATAGTTTCGTCATTCCTGTTAAATATTGCATGGTTTTCGAGTAACAAGAGATTTATTACACCCGAGTGACAAGAAATTATGCAATAACTATCTTACTTTATACTTACCGACTCGAATGCTGAAACAATAAGTGAACCAACTCACCTAAACAACCTACTGTATGATTTATCTGTACCATAGTGAGTGAGTACTTATCAGTACCAGGTAAATTTGGGTCACTCCTTTAATATTTACATTTGCATGGCATCATCACAATATAAGCTATTTGAAAGTTGTTAATAGGACTTTAAATGCCATGCATCACGAGACACAGTCCATTTTGAGAAATGGTCCGCTGACACAATGTACGTATTTCCTTTGAACTCAATCAAATCAGTGGAAACTATTTCTCACGGGCGACTAGGCGTTTCTGTTTCAATCAACGGCTCCTTTCTATTACTGTTTTGCGTTATTAGCTCCTTAATTTCAGTGTTCATACATGGTCGGAACAAAGATTCTCGAGTGCGGCTTTTGCACCCGATCACTCCGAAGTGTGAGCTATGAATGCGGTTTAGCATTCGTCTCAATGCTTTGGTAACGATAATCTTTGGTCCTTTGAAGATTATTCTGTCGCTGCATGATATTTCCTCTCTAAACGGCAAGTAAGCTATAATGTCAGGTGGAACATTATGTTTCGATTCAGGCAGAACTTGGAGTTTTTCATCCATTTTTGTTGCTTGTTGGAATTCACTGTATTTTTCTGGCGACATCGGCAGATACGCGAGCGTGTTCACAACTAGATCGGGAATTAAATCGTCACCCGCTCGTTTATGAAAGCTCGGCTGAGTGTGTCCGCTAGAAACATCGTGTTCCCCGGTTTATAGGTAACGTTGAGATTATACTGTTGCAGCGAGAGCACGATTCTTTGTAACCTTGCCGGTGCTTGGTGAAGTGGCTTCCCGAATATGGATTCTACCTAACTACAGTCACAGTTCTACCTGGTTTCTGATTAGAATGTCTTCAATGATGGATTCACAGCCGATCAATGTAACGGCCCTTTCACTGATCCATACCATTAGGTATGCCCATTTGTCACTTTTGTCTTTGGATTTGAGGGGTCGAGAGATTATGAATTGCAGGTAATTTCTGAAGGCCTTCCAATCGCCCCCGAGATGTCATTTTCGAAGTTCATTTCCTGCATAGCGCTGGCCAGCGTTTCCGTTTTGTTTCTTATCCGTTAACCGTCCTTTTTACTTACTTTACCGGTTCATTCATGAGTCCATCCCACTTCTTAACACCATGTATGTTGTGTTTTGTATTCAAAGTACTCCCAAGATGGCTGACATTTTATAAATCACGTTTATTAATCTTCGTCCCATAGAGGTTTTACATACATTAGATTCAGAGCAGATACTATAGGGTGATGCTAAATACCTGTTAGCTAATATAAACAAAATGACCGTACATTACACGCCTATAAATAACCGCAACTCCTACCACTACACCCCCTCCTATTTATTATTAAGACGGTTTCCATATTGCAGTGAGTCATTCAATGTTAACTTTAGGTACTCAATACTTTAAAACAGTCTGCCGTTAGACGGAGTATTTTTCATGAGCATGCATTGTTGAATATAGATCAGATCCGCCTTGTTTGTTGGCTTGTGGCAAACCCTTCAATATTGACACAAAAATACAATACAAGTTAAAAAGGAAAATTTATTTGTAGACAATCAAAATTCAAGTGACAAAGAATATACTGAATAATACAAAAAGGACTAAAGTAGCCCGAGAGGTCACCTATACGATTGTCTATGTGTTGACAGGAGTTGTCTCCCTTCGACTGATTGACAATGTGTATATGAGCAGACTGTTTGAATTTTTTTTTAATACAGAATTTTAAAGACAAACAAGAAACATGTATTTTATTGTTCTCATATGTAAAACTGATATGTTATAGACATTTTAAAATGCTTCCGATAACAGGCCTTTATTCCGAATATTACTGAACGCAAAGCATAAAAACTGTTTATAAATTTTATAAAACTTAGATTTTTACCATAACAGATGATATTAATGACTTGAAAATGTAATTACTGATTGCAAAATCAGAACATATAACAGAATGAAATTTATATGTTTTGATAATAGTTAATGCTGTTGTCAACATTTCTTTACATTAAAGTTCATGTAACAAAATGATAACAAACTAAAAAGTGAAAATTGTAAAACTAACAAATGTCACATATATCAGAGTGACCTTCATTTGTTGAAGTAGTGGTTGACCTCGAACATCACACAAAGGTTGCTTAATGTGAAGTTCGTCAAAGGTCAATGGACGTCATCACGAATGAAGGAATGACTAATAATATATGTCCTTTTACGCTGCTGTTAGGAAATAAAAAAACAAAAATACAATAAATCTCAATTATAACCACAGTAGGTGACTTAAACTGATGATCTGTATACATATTAAAACAATGAACCAACCCGGTCTTTAAGTAAAACATAGATGGTCACGAGAATGAATTTATCAAAATAGTTATCCATTTGAGCATATGTATGAAGCAGTAACAGACATTTGTGTACATAATATAAAAATAATTCGTCATTAAAAAAACAATAAATAACAATCCTTATCACAGTAGGTTAAATAAACAGATGTATACACATTAAACCATTGAGGCGATTGTCATTTACTAAAACACATTAACAGAGAAAGTCACTATAATGACTACCAAAAGAGATGTCCATTTGAGCAAATGTGTGAAGCAGTAACAGGTTTTTGTGTATATACTATAAAAATAATTCGACATAAAAAAATACAATAAACCTCAATCCTAATCACAGTAGGTTACATACACTGATTGATCTGTATACATATTAAAACAATGATGCAACCCGGTCGTTAAGTAAAACATATTAAAGCCCGAGAGGTCACCTATACGAGTGTCTATATGTTGAGATGAGTTGTCTCCCTTCGACTGATTGACAATATGTATATGGGCAGACTGTTTGAATTTAATACGATTGTTTTGATAAAAAGGGGATGTAGTATTACTTCTTTATATTTCTACAAATATAAATAGCTTTAGAACAAAGCAACGAACGTTGCATTTATCATAAGACTGTCTATTCACAATTTGTTTAGTGCACAAATAAATGTCCAAAGTTAGACTTTTGTTTTTTTTGAATACAGAAACAAAAACATAAAAAATACTATCCACGTACAGTACCAATGGTTCTGATATCAATATTTACGGACAGTATTGACGCTTAATATGAAAACAACCATTGTGCTTGTAAACTGTTTTTAAAAACTGAATTCTAAGGAAAAAACAATTGTAGTCACACTTTTATTTGATAGTGCTTTTGTTCAGTGGACTCGTTATCTAAGAATCGAAATCCAGGAAATGTTCAAGTGTAGTAAAACAGTTTGTTAAAGTTTAAAATCATGACATTTTATTGAGAATATCATCAGAAGTTATACAAATCATTGGAAAAAGAAAAAGCAAATCAATCATTTCAAGTGAAATACAAACTCTGAAATCCTAATCAAAAATAAACAAAAATCAAAATAATATATTACATAAGTTCAATAATCCAGACTAATTTTAAAGACAAACAAAAAACATGTTTTTTTTTGTTCTCATATGTAAAACTGATATATTATGGACAAATTTTAAAATGCTTCCGATAACAGGCCTTTATTCCAAATATTACTGAACGCATAGAATAAAAAACTTGTTTATATATTTTATAAAACTTAGATTTTTACCATAACACATGAAATTAATGACTTGAAACAGTAAATACTGATTGCAAAATCAGAACATATAACAGAATGAAATTTATATGTTTTGATAATGCTGTTGTCAAAACTTCTTTACATTAAAGTTAATGTAACAAAATGATAACAAACTAAAAAGTGAAAATTGTAAAACTAACAAATGTCACATATGTCAGAGTGACCTTCATTTGTTTAAGTAGTGTTTGACCTCGAACATCACACACATGTTGCTAAATGTGAAGTTCATCAAAGGTCAACGGACGTCAGCACGAATGAAGGAATGACTAATAATAATTGTCCTTTTACTCTGCTGTTATGAAATAATAAAAAACTATAAATCTCAATCATAATCACAGTAGGTTAAATACACTGATTGATCTGTACACATATTAAACCATTGAGACAACCAGGTCGTTAAGTAAAACATATTAACAGAGATGGTCACGATGATGAGTTTCCCAAAATAGATATCCATTTGAGCATATGTGTAAAGCAGTAACAGAAATTTGTATATAATCTATTTGTATATATTCACGTAGATAAGCTATGGTATTGCTTATCTTGAATAATTTGAATATCTTTACATTTGTTATTACAGAGTTAATGACTTATTAGCGAATCTTTAGCTTTAAAATACGAACAAAATATGCCCTTTAATTCTTATATTTTAATGGAAAATTATTTTATGAGCATCTTGAGCACGTACACGTACCGATTGTTCTGATATGAATATTTACGACGCTAAATAGGAAAACAACCTTTGTACTTGCAAACTGTTTTTAAGAAGTGAATTCTAAGAAACCAAAATTTTAGTCACAGTTTCAGTTGGTAGTGGTTTTGCTCCGTGAACTCGTTATCTAACAATTGAAATCCAGGAAATGTTCAAGGGTCATAAAACAGTGTGTTAATGTTTAAAATAATGTAAATAAATAAATCAGAAGTTAAATAAATCATTGGAAAAAACATGGATAAAATCATGACTAAAAATAAACCAAAAAAGCAAATAGTTTTTATCACGTAAGTTCAATAATCCAGACAAACAAGAACCATATTCAAATTTCAATGGAAAATTTCTTCTTGAGCATCTTGAGCCACCATCTTGGATTGTTAAACAAGACATCTATTGCTATTAATTATTCGAAAATCTACGTTGTCTGTAAATGACCAATACATTTTTTTATGTAGACCTGAAGTTATGAGACTCTTTTATCGTTGAACTTCCCAAGACCTTCAATTGAAACTCCCATAGCTCATATATGCTATTTGCATGAAGGTCCCATAGTTCAAATATGCTAATTGAATACATGAAAATAATACATTCTAAAAGTGGCCCCAATGTTCGAGCTAGATAAGTTTCCTGTAAATGTTTCCTCATAAGTCGTACATGTTTACAGCATCAAGGTGTTGTTCAGATTCTAACTGTTGTAGAAGGACGTCGTGTGATATCTTTCACTGCAGCATTGCATGTTGTGCAAAATGATATTTTTGCCAAGTCCACCACAATGTTGTACATTTTTTCATATAGCGTCTTATCGTCTAGCTTGTGCACCAAATCTTTAGCAAACTTCACTGCTGGCAAGAAAAAATAATGAATGATTTTTTCTCACAAATATATTCATATCTATTTAGTATCAAAAGTTACTGTTTAAATATAAGCAATAGAGCAATATGATATTACCATCTGATGATCATATGTATATTGATATGTTATTCATTCCTAGTTTCCACTGCATACCAATCCATTACCCCATCAACTATTCCCGTAATTATTCTGTTGTACATATTACTTCATTCTTGTAGCTAGTGTTGAAAAGTTGATTATTAAGCAGGTAACAAATTTACATAAGTGTCACGACACTTGTTTTTTATTTCTATTCTATATAACATGTACTTCGATGTATTGTCAAACAAAATTTGAATAAAACAAAGATTAAACCAAATATAAGCAAGAGGTGGGAAAAAATGTGCCGTCTCCTGGAATATCCGTCTTGCCTTTTTCTTCAAGTTCAATTAATATAAAAGTACAGCTAAGTAAATACTGTAAACATGTTATTTCGCGTTATTATAAAACATACGGAAATACAAATAATTTTACAAATAAAATTAGCTTTATAATATATAATATAGTTTTATATTTTTAATGAGTAGGAAACATCAGTGTTTTAGACGTCTCAAATGAAGACAGTTGGAACATTAAACGAAATATTTGTACTCTCCTAACGATCTATTGAGATCCTTTGCGATCAAATGATATATATTTTATACAGTTAACGTAATTGTTTTTAATATCAGCTAATTTCGTTTTTTTATATGAATGCATAGTAAAATGCCTTGCCATATGAAAAGGGTGGGATTGATAAGTGTAAAAACTGTATTAATTGTGGTATATATGATTTTAAATTCCAGTTGCATCATAATTTTGTATTATTTACTTACATTCGTTGTTCTCCTGTTTTGGCGATTGTAGACGATACAGATTAAGCATAAACTGCTCGTTGCTATTTTTAGACACTCGTTCGTCTGTCTCGTTAATCCCCGATTGCCGTAGTAAACTCTTTCGTTGTGTAGGTTTTAACATTTTGGATATTTCTTCCAAAGCTTTTGTAACTAATAAAATAAATAAATAATATATACAATCTAGATGATAAAGTAATCGATTCATGGAGTTTGTAATTCTTACAGCATTAAATTACATACGAAATGCAATAACTTAATCAATAATTAGAGCTTGTTTCCGCACATTCTATTACACGTAAGCACTTCTCACCCTATTTCATATAAGGCATACAACACCAATAGTAGTATTGAATTTATAATTGGACAAGTCAATATTCCTTCAACATGAAACATTCCGGGCTTATTTTCATCCAACCATAACAATTACGATGAAAAATACCTGTATGAGCAATGTAAGAAACCTTTTATGTTTATTTATCCACTGCATTAAAACCCTTTGTACTTAGATCACGAATATGACCTACCTTTATTATGATGAGCATTTTCGGCTTGCACAATGGACATATCTGTGGCCATGTCTCCTGTCTGAACCTGTTGTGTTACCATCTTTACACTGACTTGGATTTTTGCGTTCTGTCGGGTTCCGTTACCATTCGATTTAGCCAGTCGTTGCTCTTCAGTTCTTTGCAGAAGTAAAGACTGTAGTCTCTCTACTTCGGTTCTCGAATACTTTTCATCTGCTTGTAGTTTTGAAATTGCTGTTATCTGCGATTTCGTTGTAGGCTTTTCCATTCTTTTACCTGTAAATTTATTATTTTATTTTCATATATTTTTAAATCAATCAAGTCATCAATTTCATACAAGGAAAGCAAAACACAAGTTATTGTACTTAATTCTGAAAAGAGAATGCCCATATATGTTTACGCGATGCTATTACACATTTCTAATTTTGGTGGCGAACTCTATTGGCGAGTATAACGTATAAATAACATCTAAATCGTATTGAGTATCTTTCCTCCGATGGTATAACAATATAGATGTTTATCAGTATGTCCACCAAATGGTTTTGTTTTCAGCAATATGTTAACATTTAAAAACATGCCAGAACATCTGACGTACTTTGACAACTGTTTTGACGGATTTGAAGGGGGAAGTACTATTAGGCTCGTTTAAGGAGTTTCCACCCTTCGTAATACACATGTTTTTCTTTTCGTATTTTCTTGTCGTCATTTCCGTATTGCGTATCGGGCATTCCATTACCGTGGTGTAAATTATAGTAACACCGGGTAAACAATAGTACACTTGCGTGACGATGATATGTCAACACCCGATATCGAGACTGAACTTGGAAATGTGTAATCACACGTACTTCAGAAATAAAACTTATGATACAAAGACATTAATTAACTCACGGGCAAACACTGACATATGATCAGACGACTTCCAAGAAGGTCGTATATGAGGCGCATGGAATGCAGACTGATGTGTTTTGTTTACCGACCTCACCTGTACGTATCACGTGCTAACAGTAGTTCACAAGCTCTAATTCGCTACGACTTTCGTTGTCGAGCGAGTTACGCTCTGGCAGATAAATCGGTTCACAAATGCAATTACAATAACTCTGTTAAAAAGTGGTTTGTAAAATATCAAGATCCCTATAAAATGCAAGTGCATGTGCGTGCACGTAATAACGGCATACCATGCGATAGCCTATGGTTACATATGTACCTGACATGTTAATATACCATGCGTAAGCAGGCTATGGAATGATGTCCAAAGTGTACATGATTGAGAGTAATTTTGTTCCATAAAAGAACAGTAAATTGACAATTAAATCTAGTAATTTAAATTACTTCCGTCGTTTTTTGGTATAGTAAAGAAAATAAGTGTCATTGTATAAATTCTATCCCTCTGCAAAAAGTTCCGTTTTTTTTCAAGGTAGACAACTCTCATCAGGATCAAAATTATTGTAAAATGTAAAATAAATTAATTATAAAGACTTTGTGTGCATTTGGTTCAATTTTTCAGTCTTTTTGTATGAAACTATGTGTCCTGTTTGCTTTTAGCTTGTATTTAGTAACTGTTATCCATACAATTTCAATAAAAAACGCTTTTTGTAACATGTTGTAGATATTTTATGATAAATAAAATATTTGTAGGGTTGATTAGCAATGTTTCTTTTCATTATTTTATTGTTGTTATAGTTTTGAACAATGCCACACGCTCAAAAAATGTAAAAGTGTTGAATTTGACAAAAATTCAATATTTCNAGACAACTCTCATCAGGATAAAAAAAAAATGTAAAATGTAAAATAAATTAATTATAAAGACTTTGTGTGCATTTGGTTCAATTTTTCAGACTTTTTGTATGAAACTATGTGTCCTGTTTACTTTTAGCTTGTATTTAGTAACTGTTATCCATACAATTTCAATAAAAAAAACGCTTTTTGTAACATGTTGTAGATATTTTATAATAAATAAAATATTTGTAGGGTTGATTAGCAATGTTTCTTTTCATTATTTAATTGTTGTTATAGTTTTGAACAATGCCACACGCTCAAAAAATATAAAAGTGTTGAATTTGACAAAAAATCAATATTTCGGTATTTTTTACAAAAAAAACCCAGGTTATCGGAATGCTTAGATTTTCATAAAATCATCTCTACATAGTGACATAACCATTATGTGAAACTTTCATTGAATTCTGCTGGCTAATTGCGAAAGGGTGGAGCCTCCTTAAATGATATTTTTTCTGATCCTTACAACCAGATACTAAATGAGTGTGTATAGGACAACTGTAGTTAATATTTTACTACATCATTATTATTCAAAAATAATTAATTATTACCAATTATACCAATTTTGATAGAGTCAAATTATATTGCATTAATATACAATATTTTATAGGCAGATTTATAGAAACTAATTAACTGTCATATACCATTGGCGATATTCCACAAATGTAGTAGGTCTTTTCCGTGTCTGCTTCCGCCAAATTGGGAAAAGACTTTTAAATAGATCATTTCTCTCGGACAATTTTTTAAATTGACATTAAATTTATTAAATTTGCATCACGGTTTTACCTACCAATCAAGGGTACTTTTTGTTCATCAACGACTATATAGTCAACTTTCATGGAATTCAGCACGCTTCTATCTTCTGGCGAGAGGTCATGCAGCGTTTCAATAGCCTCTTCGGGCAGCATAAAGGTGATGATTACACTGTTTGAAGGTTCAAAGCCAACTAGTGCCACATCTTCGTGCCTTACACACAGTAATTCTGCCACAACGCTTCTTAAGTTTTCAATTTCTCGTCTGTTTGTCTCGGAACCTTTGATGTGGAACTTCACATGTTTAAACCCATGAACTGAAATCAATTAGACACTTTTTAAATGTTACTGTTTTTGATTTTCTTAAATGATCTTATTCATTAAAATATTAATTAAATTCGTACAGTTTATAAGATTTTATATTTTTTTCATACCTGGCTTTGACTTTGACCTGAGGAAATGCAATGGATGTCTCCCACACTCTTTAGCAATCTTTACCATTTTCTTGTATAGATCTGTCCTGTTGATGTGCCATAACATGGCTTGTAAATGTAGGAGATTGTTGCAACTTAAAAATTCCGAATCCATCAGTAACTGAAAGAACATGAGTGGACTTTCGGCTTCTGTCAACGCATTTCGTCCGATAAGTCCGTCTTTAATTGAAAACAAAGTTGCTACATTGATAATGATAAATGTTACATCGCAAGAAAGTGACTCATTCTAGTTTACATTATTTGACTGTTTTGAAAACACATACACACCTTTATAGAGTTAACAATCTATTATTCATAGTATCAAACTGGGAAATAGGTAAGTGGATTTGACGAAATAAAGTAAGGAAAACATATACACGATCAAGTAAAGCCTCATTAACTTATCGTAATGTCAAAGATTGTTTAAAATTCTGTAATGCATTATCTTTAAATTTCAACTGATACAATAACAGTTGACTGAATGTTGTTTTTTTTCCTTTATTTTTATGGTTATGTCTGCAGAATTTCAATCTCAAACTGATTTTGTGTGGACCTGCAGTTTGTGATACCGTGTGACCGTCATGAAAACACAACTGGAAGTTTAGTATTTGTTATTTTCATTCGTTTTGATATATAGCTCCCCTTCACATGGTTTTCACACCTTGGCGAGTTACGTAAATGCCCCCGGGCGGGGGAAAACTACGGTCCTGGTACAAAGCGGCTATGTTCACCTGTGTTGCCGAGAATGTGTTCTAATTTTACATGTGTCGATTAAGGTCGTTTAAAAAACACCGAAAACAACATTTCTGAATTTAAGAAAGTATAGACAGAAAGATAAGCTTATAGATGTAGCTAGAATATAGAAACATACTAAAATATCAAGTTTATATGTTTAAACACGAAACCGTATATATTGTTAAGCCATTCCTCAATTTACACCAACCACGATTTTTATCGCACAACGTTCGTCGATCGTCCGCACAAATGTGAGCAAGCAATGATCGTTCAATATGTTACCGTTCGCACTTCGTGCACACATCGTGCGCACACCGCACATCGTGTAACGTTGTGCGATCCCACAACTGTAGCAAATCCTTTATCACCTAACTATAAACAAGGTGATTGTTACACCCGAGTAATGTTACGTTGTTAATTCATCTTAAGCTTTTATGTGCAGTTTAATTTCAGAACGTGTATTTTTTTGTGCTGATTATCCATCAATTTTCATGATACTAAAAGAAACAATACCGAAAGATTTTACATTAATATTGCCTTTAAATTTCCTCCAAACAATGCTACGATTAATGTTAGTAGAAAATTACTTACTTGTACAGTAAAATTTCATTCTTGTCAGATCTTTTTCTGTAAGTGACTCAGCGATTTCATCCAATGATTTATTAAATCTCCACTGGCGTGATATCAAAGAATCAGTCACGTCCATCTTTGTTTCTAAGTTTGTGTATGTAAAAGAGAATTATCAATTAAAGGTAATATTTTGTTGTTACCCTGGATCTTGTTTTGTAGATTACCTTGACTGTATGAAGGAACTGCTATTGTTAACTGCGGCATTGTTTTTGTTAGTGATTATTTTCTAACAATTAGGCATTTTTATATTAATAATGACATCCATCTCAACGTTGACATTTCGTAACTGTTATTTGTAGTAAATAGCTAGTAGAATGATTGCAAACAATTACTATGAGATAAATCTTGTAATTTGTGAGATTCTGATTTTGTGAAATAAACTAATAACTTAAATATGTGCAATTGAAATTGACTTGACTCACGACATTTGAAAAATATGTCTCGCGAAATTTTTATCAAATGTTTAGTTTTCATATTCAGCAAAATTACACATTGTACGTACCATTAAAAAAACAAGACTGCAATATACTATAATATTCACTAAAATTCATATTGACAATGATCATCACAATATTACCTGTATTATTTTTGAACATATATCCTGTTAAATTAAAAATGCAGAATTAAGCTTCTAGTAACATACATTCAGTTAATTTCCGCCAGTACCATTTAGAATGTTTTTGATTCGTAATGTATATTGGTAGTACTGTTATAATATGCTATAGATACTATTCTACAATTCCATAACTTTTTAATTCAAAATAATTTAACACGAAAACGACATTGTAGTATTTGCTTTATGCAATGCAGGAGCTTGGGTGCCTTTTAGACATTTAGCTTGATTTGGAAACATTCAAACATTGCTTTAGTATTAAAAAGACTTGATTTATTTGAGACCCTAGGCGAAATTCTTGTAAACTATACTAAAATGAAATATTTTTCATATGATATGGTTCAAAAATATACATGTATCAAAGTAAGATCCGGTCATCTCAGTCCATGGTTAAAACTATGATCCCTTCGAGGCAAAAGCCAGATATAGCCCGATCTCGCTCCGTTACATCTAGTGTATGTATTAGTCTTATCCAAGCAAACAAATATGTGATCGCAAAACTTATACCTTCATTAGGCTGGTTGTCTTCTGTACGTTCTCTATCTGTCGCCGATTCTTTCTTGTCATGTTTTTCATAGGGTTTGGCTCTTGCTTTGCCCGAGGAATGTCCTTTTTTTCTAGGCATTTTGAGGTGTTACTGCTTAAGTTAAACATATCAAGTTCATTCATTATTATGAATTACAATTGGTACTTGCGTTTAACGGAAGCTTGAATAGTGTTGACTACTCCTTGCGTTTGCTAAACCAAGTCAATGTTCACGTACAACAATACAAAAAATATATCTACACGTCAGATTTGCCTGAACTTAGGTACTATAATTCGACCTTAACATTTAAAAATGTAACTATGAAATCACTTTTAATCAATTTCCCGTTATGTTTTTAACCGTTAACTGACAAATGATTAATCAAATAGTACCTGCCTTATTTCCAAAACAATATTCACAAAGTATTATATATACTTACATTTGTATTGGTGTTCACAAAGTACTACCTACCAGAGCCCGAGTGTGGCAATACCAACATGAAGTAAATTTTGCCTCTATATACGTCATGTGACGTCACGTGCACCGTAACAGGAATGAGCAATGCAGTGGATATCATTTTTTAAATAATTTATGAAACACAAAATAAAAATATGTTTACATGTGCTTAAAATGCTATTTTTAGCACTTATGGAAGTACCTTTCCTAGGCTATAAAGTAATATAAACACCTGCTGGATTCGTAAAATAAGCCATAAAACATTTTCATTACATGTACCTGACCGTGTGGTTAAAATCCTGTATTAAACAAACACGTATGTACAATCCAGAGAGATAAATGCTCATGTAACCATAACAACACTCAGGCAAGTATAAACATGTTTATAGTTATCTGAAAGCAAGAAGTTAACTTACCTTTTCCAAAAACAGAAAAAAAATCAATATCACTTCAATTACTATATTTTTAATACGAATGTGATTCAACAAGAAGCTTGTTATAAAAAAAAAATCCTCAACAGAGTTTTGAAAAGACTGCAATATATTACATGGGAGATTGTGTAAACATTAGTCGTTTAGCTTAGGTAATATTTTACCGAACGTTCAGATTTTACAGACATATTTTTTCTTTTTTCTTTTAAGACATTACTCATTTTAAAGGAGCAAGACGTTATAACAGAAAGCTACCCTTTATGCTTTTCGATCTTTAAAAAAAGAAAATGTATTGAGCCGATACAACACTGCCTTTTATTTTAAAAAAAAAACAAAAAACTTTCTTTCGCCATTTTCAAATATTTAAATTCTTTATATCTTATAAGTTCTTAATCAAGATCTTAATAGGAAACATAGAAAAAAGGTAAGTTATTACATATTTTGAAACAAATTTGCACAAGCAAATCCTTTTTATCTTATAAGTACGTTAATGAGTAATAACCCCACTGAAACTGGTACAAATTATACTTTTCCATATAAATCAGTATGCGAAACATACAATCCGAACGGTGACGTCACGCGAAAGAGGGCATCATGTCATCAAGTGCATTTAGTAATCGCCCATAAATGCGAGTATACAAAATAAATGAAAACCACAATACAAAGAAAACATTGATAGATAATGATCAAATAGAAGCGAAGACAAGAATATTGCCAACAAAGGAAACAGAGTATTATCAAAGTTGGAAAAAGAAATATACAATGACACAAAGATTGTTGTTTTATGAATGAAGTTTACATGATTCCGATTTTAAGTCAACCTGCAATTTCCATTTCACCTTGTTTACGAGAGCTCGCGTCACCTGCTAAACATTTTAAGTACGGACAACTAAATGCCACAATTGATAGTAAGGTAAATGTAATATGATTTATAGGTACTAGTACTTGTATCGTACGAAACCAAGGACTGAAACAAATATTACTGAAAATCATAAAATCATGTTTAAATATCACACGTAGACATCCAGATATTTAAGTATTTCAGTGTGCAAATTCGCGCATGCGTACACAATATATGAGAGTCGAATAGTAATTGATCAGATTACAGATTTTCTACTTATATAAGTATTATAATTGGCCTGAAAAAAAAAATGTTTACTCGCTCTTCATTTAAATCTCCATATAACTGAATAATTGAATCGTTTTCTTATCGTATTTATCTATTTTGAAAATATGTCGATGGAACTTGAAACGACATGGAGTCGGCTATATGCTATAAGAAAAGCAAGCGTTTTATGAATGTATTCTAGTTAAAGGAAAGGTCTCTATAAGGCCCTTTTTTGGGCCCCGGTATATTCGGATTTTCACCTCCTTATTTTGTTCAAAGATGTCCTATTGTATGACATGCGGAAAAACTAAAGTAAAACTTTGACCGAAAGTGGGTTTCTGGGGGTACCAAAAGGGGTATGGTAAATCACAAATATAGTTTGCTGTTTTCAAAATGAGCTTAAAAACCAAAATAATACCATTTCTTTAAAACATGTATAAATTAGACAAGCATGTGTAACGGAATGAAAAATGACAGAAATTCAATCGTCACTTAAAGATTGCTTATATAAAACGAAGGATTACGTCAGGGGGGTCTTTTCGGTCATTTTCAATTGAAAAGTAATTTGTTTTCTCAATAATTTCCTTTCTAATTAATATTTTGACTTGAAATTTACAACTTCACTCATTTAAGTAGACTTACACAAATTGCATATTGACTACATACTTTCCTTTTGTTTTATACTGAGTTATGGCTTCTAGACACATCTCAAACTTGACTTTTTCAAATATCTCTCAATTTTAAGTGAATTAAAAGGTGCATGACACGCTTTATATGCTATAAGTATAAGATATCAATTGTTAGTGTTGTATATTATATATATCATATAATATTTGCGGAACACCTGGGGCTGAAGTGAGTTCCAGGTCCTGGTTTGTTTTTTTGCTTATCAAAGTTAACTTACAAATCAAAAATGGCATTTGTCACCACAACTACTGTAAAATTATTGATTTAATATATGAAGTTTGATTTGCTGGTAATTTTAAGTCTTCTAGCCTCAAGGAAAGTATCTGCTTAAATCGTTAAAGTTAACCGATTTCATTGTTTTATCAAATGTTCTGCCTACTTGCAATGTTTATCCGCTGATTGTACATAAAAGGCATTTGGGGATAAGCATGTAACTGGGCATACAGTTTAGTTATATGATGATATTTAATTTGTGAAAGTTTCATACTTATCCCACAAAGCCTTTTTACTTAAAAACACATTTTCCTGTGATTTAGAGTACAAGGACCAAAGTGCATCTCCTTGCCTAACACCAAATATTTCCTGACAATACTAGTCTATATGAATGTATGTAGATTAAACAGGCTCAGTAGAGTATTGATAGTAGTAAGAGGGGCGTTTGACATGCTACACTGACCAAAAGTCAGATAGTTTATGCTTTGAAAACGCAAAGAGAGACTAAGTTGTTCGTTCAAGTTAATGCTAGCAATTAACAGTTTATCCTTTTGTTGATTTCATACGGTTTATTTGTTACATTCAATGCTAGCTGCTACTCATATTATTTCTTAATTACTTTTCTTCCCTTTTTGTTACATTACATTAACCATGCCACCAGTGTATGTTGTAAAAAGAGCCAAACTGCCAACATTCCAAAAATATATGATGAACAACTTTTGACCTATCTGAAAGAAAAAGTGAGCTAAATAAAAACTAGTTACCCTGTGTTCAATGTATGTAGAAAACCCTTTTATGAGTTAAAAGATATTCCTACATGTACATCCCAGCCCGAAGTTACCGTTTCCACTGAAGTAAATAACACTCATTGTGACTTGTTACGTGTTCAAACCATAACTCTTCTAATTCCGTGGCAAAGCTATATTGATTGTTGACCGTGGTTTTTGTGACGTTACTGATNTCAGTTCTCGGGCTTATTGGTAGCAACGCAGGGATTGTCCGTGCAGTCAAACTTGCCGTTTGGAAGCGAATTCTCAAATGGACAAGCCGAATATGGTTTTCCTGTTGACGTGACGTCACACGTGGACGTCCCGCACGAGGTCGATCGCCGACGTGGCCAAACTGTTGATGTCGTCTCCACAAATCCCGGATTGTTTTTCGACGGACAAGAAAACGTGTAGAGACAACGGCTTGGCCCATACCAGCTTGAAGTATACCAATAATCCGGAGGCGGTCATTTTCATTGAGCCTCGGCATAGCATTAATCACAAATTAAAAAGTTATAATGCTGTTTTTACTGTTCACTGGTCTCAACAGAGTGACCCAACAGTTGAAAAATAAACTTTCATTGTCGAATTGGATGGCTGGTCAACTTCTATAGAGAGCAAACTGCACGGGAAAAACTGTCATTAACACACGGATAGTATGTATGTGTAAAACTCGGTCATGTGTGTGAATTTTTATTATATACAGTTGGTAATACATGTTCTATAACAATTCTCCGCATGCACAGTTTCTTAAATTGCGTTCGCAAAAATTATAATAAAATGGTGGTACGAACATAGCACCACTGGAAATAGCAGATTTAAAAGTAGTTAAAGATTGCAATGTTCTTATTGTATTGTTTAACGAATTCCGAAGACGTAAACTCGATGGCAAAAAAAGAGGAGTTGCTTGAGAAGAAGATATATTGTAATTATATTGGTTCCGTAAATTGTACCGATTGTTGTTACCCGCTGTGTTTGACAAAAGGGCCGATAAATAGCTGGGGGTTAAGTTGTTTTTCATTTTATATAAAATATTCAATTTTCGCCTTTTTCTCCTCTCTGATCATGTTTCTGAACCCGTTTCAAAATATAGTGAATCATTACTTGTATAAGAAGGAAAGGGCGATATATCAAATGATGTATATTTATTTATTTATCATTTATTGTTTTGTAAAACTTTGTTACACCAAATATTGTTTAATTTTGGGGCATGGAAATATTAATTGTGAGGATTTTTATCATTTCACAAAAATGATGATTTCCAATTCGTATATTTAAAGAGGGCACAGCAAAACACTGCATGGGCAAATATTACATGTAACTTAAGACTTTCAAACATAAATAAGCTATTGGATTTGGAGATGCCGCTGACTCTTGGGGTAAACAGTAATCAGTAGTCAAACATAAAGCCAATTAATTGTGTAGGTATTGCTATTATAAGGATGCAACACAGTAAAAGTGTATCCTCATCAATAAAAACCCAAAGATTGACGGACTTACGACGTGTTGTAATAGAAGCACCACAACAATATCACAGCGACAAGATAGCGGATAATTGAACTTTTAGTTATCTTCAAGCATAACTTCCGTCGACTTTGAATTTCATGCCAATGCTTTCCTTTTCAACTACGGAATCATTGCATAATCTACATGTACAAAGTGTTACTCGGGGATGAGGGGTAGTCTAGATCTCAGTGGTAGAGATCAGGTCGGTCGGGAACAGTTTCACAAAGCGGTACAACTATATCGGTACCAATCTTTCTAAAACAACCATTTTCTAACATACTTTCATAAAAATAAATCAATTACAAAAATATTTGCAACAGGTCGACCGAGGTTTGGTAATGTGAACTCTGGAATCCAAAGTCAGGACGGACGAAATGACACAGCAGTTCATGATTTTTTTGGGCAGATTATGATCAATTTCTTAATCTTTATTGATATTGTTTTAGGTTTAAACATATTTCATTGCTTCTAAATTCAAGCAAGAGGATTAGGCACAAGAAACGACAACTTATAGAAGCCCTCTCCTCAACAATTGTACCACAACAATGTGATAGCGACAATAGACATATATGTACATTTTTATACCATAAAACGAATTAGGAAATCGGAAAAAGGAAAGAAACAGGTTGAAAGTGCAGGGAAATCACAATAAAATATCATATAGCATTTCTTCTGATATACAACAATATAATGTATACGAATGTATAATATGTCTGCCTGGCACATACCGGCTACTTCTTCTGTTCAAATTGTCCATGTAAATATAACCTTGCAGTGTTGTACATTCAAGTTCCTTCTAAGTATCGTTTCATTGTGCCAGGCAAAAAAAAAAAAACATTTATTTTTATAGTTCATATTACAAAAAATTACTTATGGCATGGTGGTTCAGAAAAGGTAGTGATAGGATTGGGTAGGTTATAGAAGGACAAGAAATGAAAGGATAGACTAGACTAGACTTTAGTATACGTTAGTGACGCGTCATAAGCCTTTCATGTTACGTCATTCCTCCATTGCATCTATCAACATTTTTTCGATAAATTTCATGAATTTGTTTGACATCCTATTTTGATACTTTACGTACAAAATTCTCTACGGTTCTGTTATTGAGATATCAGTTGTCATCCCCGTATCAAATTTACTGTTGACGTCTTTCCTATAAGAAATGGGTTATAATATCGACTTAATCAAAGGAAGCTTTGGATAATTCTGCAGATGTACGCAAACTGTCGTTAAAATGGGACAAACAACGAATACAGGGAAATTTATTGAAAAAACCCTAATATACAATCCAAAGGGATATTGACGTGACGTTGAAGACTTATACTTGAATACATGTACGGCACGTCATTGTATAAAACATCTTTCATACATTTCTACATATTTTCTGCAAAACATATTAAAGTCAATCTGAAAGATTATAAAAACAAAATTTGATATACCGTGAAATAGAATTTCCCACATTTTTATTTGATATTACTTTTATATTTTATCTTAAAATAAATAGCAAATGCAGATTTTTTTTTTCAATACAATCAGGATACAATTAAACATCAACAAGAGGCCCAAGGGCCTTAGCGGTCACCTGAGTTATATCANCCTGCATAGATATTAAGCGAAATATTTTATCATTTCTTCATAATCAGCTAACAAAATATTATTGCAGTATTTTGAAATAAAAATGATTGTTTATGAAATCAATATTTCGTTCAATTTCATCACAAAGTTCTTCATAAAAAAAATCATAAAAAATATATCTAGAAATGCATAGAATATATCGCAATAAAAAGTCCGTCGCTGTTACCATCCAAGTAAAATATTGAGAAAATACTGTACTTTTGGCCCCTACTTGTATTTTGTTGGTTTAGACACACTCGTCCCCTACGTAATGCCCACTGGAGTTTATTTATTTTAAGTAAACACAATGCGGTAACCATTTGTTTCCTTTTATGATGTCTGAACCTAAACTTACGTGAGGTTTACGACAGGTATTTGTTGGCGTATGTTATGTTCGGTTTTGGCCGTAATTTACGGGTACCCATAAATTATTTACGTGCACTCGTAACTTACGTGTGCGTCGTTAAACGGACCACAAAACTTCCGTACGGTTTACGGGTACCCGTAAATTTACGTTTGATTTAAACATTAAAAATTTAAATAAATTAACTGGATATATATTCAACGAGTTTATGTTTCGGAATAGCGTAATTCGTGCTGTATTAAAAAGTTTACATTCTAAGAAAAAATGGCCAACATCCTCACAGGAATGTCCACAAGTGCATGATGGATTATCAACAATATTAACACAGAACAAATCATTTTTCAAAGAGCGCATTGATGTCTGAGTTTCGTACGTAATATGTACTAGCGGAAAAAAGAAACTGTGCATGACTAAAATGTGTTATAAAAATAAATGTGTATGACGTAGAACAACAAGGTTTTCATGGACAATTTATTTCTTATTTACTAACAGTTGCATTCCATTTTCCACGTTATGGAATCAATAAGTTCCGCTCAGGAGTGACGTAAACACAGGAGGGGTCAATACTGTGTTCACAAAGTTAATACGAGCTGTGTGTGGCCTGGCGTTGTCCTGCTGTAGCGTAATGGGACGTTGCTGCCCTTGCACGAATAGAACGACGTGGGTCCGGAGGATCTCGTCACGGTAACGTAGCGCGTTCAAATACCGTTAACAACCACCAGAGGCGTTCTCCCGTTGGCTGTGATGCCGCCCCAAATCGTAACGCTGCCTCCGCCGAAAGAACGTCGTTGTACCACACACACGTCACGGAAACGTTCTCCAACGCGACGATACACTCTGGAACGGCCGTCACTACTATCCAGGTGGACTTGCGNATTTACATGCGCGTCATGAAACGGCACCCAGGCATTAATGAAATTTAACACATTCAAAATATTTCTCGTTCGCGCTTATATTGATAAATAAAATATTTTTGTTATAACTATTATTGTAATTTGCGATGCATTCTATATTATAATATTTAACTAAAATATCAATTATTTAAATTAGTGGTTACTACTTTTACAATTTCCAGATTCCCTCTCCCCAATTTCGTTTACTTTATTGCTATACCTTACTGGCAGTTATTCTGCAGTGCCTATTTTCAAACCATCGGTCACCTGAGGTCTGACTGTTTGTCATCTTTTTTCAAATTACGAGCTTGCATTGTAATTGTCCCATACCAGATCACTTTCACTGTCATGTCGAAGGGAAGTGAGAGTTCGGGGCATATTGTCACACATTTCTCCATAGTTGATGAACTTTCTGTAGTTTCAGACTGTAACGGAGGATTTGTTAAAAAGAACCTGTATTTGGTTAAATGTCTTTAAGTGATTGAAGTACATCATTTGGCTGAAATCAGGCAAGATAAAGTTGGACAGTTATTCGGAATAACAAATACATTTCTAACTTTACTTTCCGGAGAGGGGGGCAAAGTAAAGTTAAAAAGGTATTTGTTATTTAAAATTTAAAAGAAATATAATGTAAAATGTATGCCGGTGCCCAACTTTTTAAAAAAAAAATGCACGTACAGGGGGTGCCACAGAGAGTATTCACACAGAGTTTGATTAAGATTGAAATATGCATTCAACCCAGGATCAGGAACATAGAATTTAAACGAAATTTCAATTTGACAATTTTCGGTATAGGGTCCCGGGGGTCTGGAAACCGTGCCGGTGCCCAACTTTTGAATAAAATTGCACGTACAGGGGATGCCTCAGAGAGTATACCGTGTTTAATTGGGATCGAAATAGGCAATCACCCCGAGCCAGGACAAGGAACATAGAATTGGAGTTTCTGTTAATTGTCAAGTAAATAATTTGTCTCTGGTTGGCAAAATTTAAATTCTTTAAGCTTTTCTTCTTCTAATGATTTAAAGATGAAGTTTGATATGTTGGTTATAAGTTCTGTATTGTCAAATGGTAATGTGTTCTTTCATAGGCTATAACTGGATGGCTTTTTTAACTTGTTATTGATCAGAAGGCTGTGTATGAGTTATATGTTAGTTTGGTCGAATTAACAAGTTTACATTTTACTGTGATCTGTGTGTTTTGTTCTGTTTTTATATTTCCTTTACTTTTGTTTTATTAGACATTGTACCCAATATTTTGGAATGGCTTTTTTAACAATTGATATTTCTGAAATCCATTTAGCTTTATTTTTCTGTTTATTTAATATGTATTGACTTACTAGCACATCCCCATTTTTATTGATTAAGTCATTCATAGTACGAAGTAAATTTGTTTCTTAATTTTATAATTTTAATTCCCCATATATACTGCTATTTCCTTATCCATGTATTTTTTTAGTAACAATCTTGTCTACTCCTACCTTATCCAGGATTCAACAATTTCCTGATAGAATGGGGGAATTTTTAGTTATTTTGTGTTGAGATTTTATGTTGTCTAAATTCATGCAAAATCATGTTTTGGCACCACCAAATGCTGTAAAATGGAGGTTTGGCAATATTTTCAAGTTAGCAGTAGTGTTAACTAATATTCGTTTAACCCACTTATTTTTCGAAGTTTCAAAATTGCATTCTAAATCTGGAATGTTCAATCCCCCCTTTTCGCATTAGCTTATTAAGGTATTGCGCTTTATTTTTTCCTCGCTTACCATTCCATATAAAAAAAAAATATTGAGTTCTTTAGTAACTTCATTGTTTGAATCTATCACTTTTGCCATGTATGTTATTTTCGGTATAATAAGAGGTTTTATAATCTGTATTCTTTTGATAATGGCTAATTTCCTTTTTTCCATTGATTCAATTTGATTTCTATGTATTTGTTTGTATCTTCCAAATTCTTATTGAATCAAATTTTTTTTTCTGTTCCAAAATATATCCCTAAAGGTTTTTTGGGCTTTTTTTTTGTCTTACGAACGATGTTGTATTTTCCGCTAACTGTGTAATTTTTTATGGGTTTTCTGTCCATTCTTATTCTGTTCGCTAATATTTCTACTGCTATCACAAAAATGTATGCTGACAATGGGCATCCCTGTCTTATTCCTCGTTGTATATTCAGTGGCTCAGTCAACCAACCATTATTAGTTACAAACTTACAATTTCCATGTACAAACATTTAAAGCAATCTATGATTGAGTTCCCAAAACAAAATTATTCTAGAGTACCCATTCAATTGTATCAAACGCTTCAGCGAAATCTAAAAAACTAATTCCTGCATTTATTTTACTTTGTTTCAGCATATTTAATTATATCTTCTATTTGTCTCATGTTACATCTAAAAAATACTTTTATAATACCGGTTTGCTCCATGTGTATAAATATGGCTGCGTTTTGGGTTTATCCGTGTTGCTAAGACATGTGCAGTGTTTTTGTAGTCTACGTTAAATTAAGTAATTAGACGCCAGTTGCTCAAACTTAATGGGTCTCCTTTTTTGTATGTAAGGGAGATCATTCCTGTACTCTGTGATACGAATAGCCTCCATTGATTGAAACCATCATTCAGAGAATTTAATACTTAACATCTCCAATATCACTCAAAAACTCCTTGTAGAATTCTACAGTTAATCCGTCACTTCCAAGAGATTAATTTCATTACGTTAATAGATTCAGTGCATTCTCTTAATGGTAACATGCATTTACATTTGTTCTTTTCTTCATTTGTCAGTGCTCATATATATTTTGTATTGATATAATCTGATACTTCATTACTTTTTTGTATTGGTTGATGTGTAAAGTCTTTTGTAAAATGTGTGTTCTATGTCCAGTATCTTTTTCTTTTTCAATAAGCTATTGTTTATTATCCAGCACCCTGATCCGTTATTTCAATTTCCTGTTTTTTATGTTATTGAGATTGACAGATGGTCTGTGTATTTCATTTATGCTGGTCGAATGTCTATCGATTTTATTCTGTAACTTAAGTTTTTTGTTGTTAACCAGTAATCAATTCTGCTTGCTTCTGTTTTGATTTTTATTCTCCATTTGTTCTGCATTGTGTTGGTGTAGCGTTCTCCAAATACCAACTAAATTGTGGTGTTTTATTAAATATTATAAATTACATACAATTTTGGGTGTTTATTTGCGTTTTTTTTCTATCAATTTTTGACCATGTTTTGTTGACGTCTCCACCTAATATACATGTATCTGTTGCATGTTTCAGCTAAAATTGTATGTTTGTTTGAAAAATGAAATCCTACGTACTTCATAATTTAATGTGTATATGTTTACTTCCATGGTATATATTTCTTCATTAATCTCAATATTGATCAATAATATTCTACCTACTTTATCATAATGGTGACTAATGATGTTATAATTTGTTTTTGAGCCAACAGCTATGGTCAACCCTCTACAGTCACTTTGTCCAAAGCTATTCTATACATTTTTTTCCCATTTTTCACCTAATTTCTTTAATAATGCTTCATCAAAATGAGTTTCTTGTAAAAATTAAAAAAATCTGCCTTCTGATGTTTAAACCATATATATATAAACGTTCCCTCCCTTCTTTGGACCTCGGGCCTTGACTATTCAAGCTCAATAAATGACTCTCACTGTTACTCATGTTAAGGTGTTATACACAAAAACTATGTTTGTCTTTATAACTATTTGGTAGTATTTCACATACTATAAAGGTTCTTTTTTCACATTTGATAAATTTTCCCTTGTTATGCACATGTACACACGTGGGTATATAATTAAACTATACTGCCCGATGTTTTTACTTTTGATTTGTACGTTCGCGATTATGACAAAACCAAATTGAATGAAAGTCTATACGTTCAATGTCTACGTGTTCTGTTTGTATGGTAAAACTTTCACTTTTAGACGTTGATGTGTGAATATGTAACTATGTGAGTTACATTGGGTATTGAGGAACACAAGCGATTTTTCGCCAAATTTCAGAACATTACAGAAGAATAAATTGCAAATATATGACTCTAAAAAGTCGCAATATCATTAAATGTGTTGTTACGTTATACTTATTTAATTTGTTCTAAATCATTTAATTTACGTCCCTGCCATATCGAATCATCCTCCGATGTCAATGATTACGCAGAGTGATTTGTGTTTGTCCTGTCTTCGGCTTAAATTAGTAAAGAATAATATTAAGTATGTACTTCATGCCAAGAATCACACTATCAGACGAGCCCATTGAAACAAATTGGAAATGTATAGGTGTTGCTCCTGAACCCTAGCTGCTGTTATATTGACTAGTGACATGTAATAAGTCAATACGAGTTACTTTCCTTAACGCTGTACTGTCTAACATCACGTAAGTAATTTAAACGGCAAATTGCGGTATTTTCCACAAATGCAAACGAATAAAACTTTGCTTATTATTAGAGAATGATATTTGCTGTATAAATCAGATGAAGTATCGCTTGGCTTGCGAAAACCTCGCCGGGCTCTCGCTTGGCACTCAACTCATTGCTGGGTCGAAATCTGTGTGATTTAATTGACAATATTTAATATTTTCCACAAAGGCAATCACGCTGAAATTTTGCATATAGTTAGACAATGGTATTTACTGTGTAAATTATAAGAAATAATAAGGAAAAATCACTTAACGAATTGCTTGGCGTGCGAAAACCTCGCTGGGCGCTCATTCCGCCGCTTGGCACTCATTAGGGTGACCCATATTGTCCATATGAACGCGCAACATTGTTCCTACCCGTTGTGGGCCTTTATTTTGTTCGACGAAAACTACGGTTACAAGAGCCTTATGCATCTCCACATGAGTAATCCATTCTTCTTTACTGGGTTCTGAGCTTCCAAAATATCATTGTTGAGTACGCTCACTGGTTTCACTAGAACAAAAATACAGGGTTTCTTATTAACAAAATAGAAAATAAGGTACTGTATATCCATAACAAAATATTCAGGAAAAGCTCAAAAGTAAATGGACCTTTTTTAATTAATCATCCGACTTCACTCTTTTTGTTCAAAATTTTATCTTGATAATTTCCCTTTAAATATATATATATAACAGTGTATTAAGTAATATATTTCACGCGTATAGTTAATATTTTGATACCTTTCAGGAGAGCGCAGGTCAGATCATTTTCATTTCATTTCATCATATTTTATTAAGTAAACAATAGGATTGAACAACAGGCTAGGCCTATATAAGTTCTCTCCTATGGTTGACATGACAAAGACATACTAAATTGTACCTTTAAAGTAAATATTATCAATATTTATCATTCCTGTAAGCTTGGTTGAAAACCAGATATAATTATGCAGTATTAGTATTATTTAATGCAGTCATTTCTAAATTATGACTGATGTACATGTGATTATCAATAAGATATTGTGAAGCACTATATATATAAAGTCATAATTGTATATAATTATACATGTAATTGTAATTTGGATTCTGCATACCAGGTTTTTGTTACAAATCATTAAATTTATTTTTCCTTTTTTTACAGGAATGTTCTAGGTCATGGATATTAAGCAGAAAGCCTTATGTAAGAAGACACCAGGATAGAAACAAAACTCTGGACAATTTGATGTGAAAAAAAAAATCAAATACATAGGTCCTGTAAATGTGTTATTAATTTGATACATACAATTCATACTACAATGTAGTTGCGGGAACCGTAGCTTCTATGTCCGATTTTTTTTTATTGTTATCGGACCATAGATGGTATATGGTCCGATAACAATAAAAAAAAATCGGACATAGAAGATACGGTTCCCGCAGCTAACTACAATGTACATACTCCAAAGACAAATATTCCTATCTTTGCTTCTTATTCTGTATTTAAAATCAATGTAAATTTTCAAAATGTGTTTTATTCATTTTTTTTCTCTCCCGTTATAAAATGACTAAAATACATAGTAAGTTAACTTAGTAAATATTAATAACTTTCCAAGAATGTATTTCTCTGTGAATCTTCACTCAGGAATTCTGATTCAGATTCATATTCAGAATCTGATATTACACTTGTAGTTTATTCTCAAATTCAAGATATAGATATGTTTACTTGTATTATGAATGAGAGTTCACAGAACTACAATGTATTAGATTCCAAAATCTGCATACATATATTTTTAGCGGTATGGACAATAATATGACATAATTTTGCCCTTTACGCATTAAAATAGGAATAGGCAAAATGGGGTGGGGGAATGGAGTTCTAACTTCAAGTGAGCGAAATTGCAAAATTTTCACCGGGAACCCCACATTTTTTATGCTTACCGAAAATCATATATACTTGGCTGTCTTCTGTAATAGTTTTATAAAATTGACATGGGTTTTGATTGCATTTTTGCTTGTTTTTAATGCATGCGTTCGATGTAAATTTGTTAAAATTACATTTTGAAGAGAATAGATGGCCATGAAAAATGCATAAATATACCAAATATAATCATTTTTGTTTTATTTCTGCTTTTGATAGTACATCACGAGATGTGTAAAAAATATTCAACTTTGTGGTAACTCAAATTTTGCAAATATTATAGAAAACAAATTTTTACTTAATTTTCATATTTTGGGGGAAATTTGCAGAAAAGTAGCTACCTTACAGCTGAAATATCTCAAAAAGTAAGTCGAGAACCCCTTTTTTTCTTTTCATATATGGAATCTACGTAAAACATGCAAGAAAATAAGCCTAATTAGAAAAAAGTGACATGTTTTTTTCCAAAAGGATGGACCCACCTTAAACGACTTCTTCTTCTTAACCACTGATTGGAATTTAACTAAATTTGACTGAAAGCATCCCTAGGTGGTGGGGACTCAATTGTTCAAATAGTTGGGCTGACCCCCCAGGGGGCTGAGGGGCAGGGCTAAAAGGGGGCAATTAGGCTATAATGATTTAAGCGACTTCTTCTCTTGAACTAAGTAATGGATATCAACCATATCTGACTGGAAGCATCCCTAGGTGGTGGGGATTAAAAATTGTACAAATAGTTGGGCTGACCCCCCATGGTGCTGGGGGCGTGGCCAAAAGGGGGCAATTAGGTTATATTGCTTTAAGCGACTTCTTCTCTGGAAATAAGTGATGAATATCAACCATATTGGACTGGAAGTATCCCTTGGTGGTGGGGATTCAAAATTGTACAAACCGTTGGGGCTGACCTCCCAGGGGGCCGAGGGGCGGGGCCAAAACGGGCAATTTGGCTATATTGCTACAAACGACTTCTTCTGTAGAACTATGCACTGGATATCAATCTTAATTGATCAAAAGCATTCATGGCAGGCAGGGATTCATAATTGTAAAAATGGTGGGGCTGACCCCCCGGGCTAAGGAGCGGGGTCAAAAAAGTTTATAACTTGGTTGAGATCTACACTGTATGAACCATATATACAATTGCTGAGTATAAAGAGAAGAATGCACATTGGCTTCCAGAATGGACCTAGGGTCTAGTCCCACCCTTAGAGACATAGTCCCTGGGTCATAAATTTAAAACGGTCGAGATCTCCACCCCAAAATTACGCAAACAAATGCTGGGCATAAAGAGACAAATGCAGTCATTAATGCAGAATGCAGAATGCAGAATAGACCCTTGGGTCTGACTGAACCCCGACGGACCTAGTTTCTTAGTCAGAGCTTGAAAACAGTTGAGATCCCCACCGTATAACCATATTATACACAATTGCTGAGTATAAAGAGATGAGTTGACATACGCTTCCAGGGTCTGCCCCACTCTTGGAGACTTAATCCCTGGGTCATAACTTCGAAGTGGTTTAGATTCCCACCCAAAAACTGTATACACAACTGTTGGGCATAAAGAGACAAATGCAGTCATGATATTAAAATTGACCCCAGGGTCTGCCCCACCCTTGCAGGCCTAACCCCTGGGTCATAACTTAGAAACGGTTGAGATCCACACATCAAAACTATCAATACAAATGATGGACAAAAAGAGACGAATGCAGTCATAATATTAGAATTGATCCTGGGGTCTGGTCACAACCCTAGTTTCTGAGTCACAACTTGGAAACAGTTGAGATCCCCACCCCATAACCATACATAAACTTGCTGGCCATGAAAAATCTAATACAGATATGCTACATATTCCCTTGGATCTCATTTGAAGAATATTTTGCCATAATTGCTTAGATATCCAGGTGAGCGATACAGGCCCTCTTGGCCTCTTGTGTGCATCGTAATACTTAGTAAAGAACATTTTCTTTCATGTAGTGCTTTAATAATATATTTATCATCCAGAATGTGTGAGTTCGATCGAACGTTTTGTGAAAATCTGAATGTAAAATATAGACTTTTTTATTCTTATTGTTCTTGTATACCAAAAGTTTTCATACTATAACGAAGTGGTGTTATTTCAAATATGTATGCAAAATTTCAGACAAAACAAAGTGGTGGGAAAAATACAATTCACAAAACAAAGTATCCTGTGTACCCAAAAAAAGTGGTGAGGGCATAAGACACCTCCCTGGTGTCCACCAAAAGCAATGCACCTGATTACAGGTAATTGATAATGAAATTCGTTGCAAGCCTACGATAACCTTTCAGTGCATGGAAGGTCACAAAAAAATTGCGTGATTGATAAAGTTTTTGTTACCAACCAATTTTAAGATCAAATATAATATATTTTTTTATAATTTGTTCTTATACATTTCATAATCAGACTTTCGTTTTTACATTGCTTTTAGGGGATATTTCATACTCATTTGTTAATATTCATCCATAATGAAGAGTAAATGTATTGGTGAAGGTTGCCATCGTATCTTCGCAAAATCTCGTAAATGTACACGAAATGTAAAAAGATCCATAATATAATGGCTTTTGGATATACTCACTAAAAGTGGCTCAAATGAAGAATTTAGTATTTGTCCGAAGTGAATCTGAAACAGAACGTTTTGAAGATGAAAATGCTAGACATTTTCCACTCTTAACAATCAAGGACCTGTTTTACGGGTCCCGTTCACATAAGAAATATTGTCTTCGTTTTAACAATTGTAGTTCGAAGGGAAGTAAATCCACAATTCTGCAAAAACGTGCCAGGCATCAGTTAATTTACACACACAAATTGTAGTGTTCTGCGTCATCACGTGTATTCTCATTTCTTCTTCTTTTTACATGAACCCTTGTACACAGGTTAAAATATAAGGAAGAGAGTCTTTGAATTTCCAATTATAAAAAAGGTCATCTAAATTAATTGATGACCTTTTTGAAGTGTCGTTCATCGTAAACCTGCATTACAGTTTGCAGCTCAATTAAAATCAAACCCTAAAAATCCTGCTTTCGACCAAGTATTCAACCCAAAATACCAAAACATATTTACGCAAAACCAAAAACTTCTGCCAACATTTGGTATCCGAATTTCAAATTTCCTGCAAGAACTCAACATAACGTTGGCTGACATAGCTGAATTTAACATATCTGATGTTCCTCCGTGGACCATTCAAACACCTGATTTTAACTTTACATAACATGAGCGAGGGAAATCAAATGTTATGCCCGAAGAACACAAATCCTTTTTTCCGGGAATGCATTTCGAATTACCCTTCTCATACACAACTTTTCACCGATGGTTCCAAAGAAGGTGAGAAAGTGGCAGCAGCCTGCTGTACTGCTAATACTTGCACTTCAGTTCGACTACCAGACGGCGCCTCCATCTTTTCTGCCGAAGCATGCGCCATTGGTTTGGCCCTCGACCATATCGATGAACATCGCATTAAAAAGGCGATCATTTGTTCTGACTATCTATCTGTCCTACAGAGTTTACAGTTACGAGATCCTAAAAACACACTCATACAAAACCTTGCTCTTCGAAGATCTCGTATCTTAAATAAGGTAAAAATACCTTTACTATGGATTCCGAGCCATGTCGGAACTAAAGGCAACGAATGTGTTGACAGGGAAGTAAAAAAAGCATTAAATCTCCAACAAAGAAATATCAAACTACCATATACAGATTTTAAACCTACTATTCGTACAGCTATTAAAAATGAATGGCAGCAACGCTGGTCTCTCGAGATCACCAACAAACTTTTTAAGGTACAACCGAAACATCTATTCCAAGTCGGAAAGATCGTAGAGAGGAAGTTGTCCTCGCTCGGCTCCGTACTGGGCACACATATCCTACTCATTCGTTACTTTTAAAACGAGAAGATCTACCTTCAAGCCACGCATGTGACACTACATTTATGGTGGAACATTTTTTAATAGAATGTTCCGATTTTAAACACATTCGTGATAACTACTTTCGAGTCCCGGATATGAAAACTCTTTTCAGCTCCTTGGACTCGAAGGCATTATTTAACTATTTGAAAGACATCGGTCTATTCTTTAGACTCTGATGTCTTTTAACCCACCTTACCCTTTTTGACGTTATATATAACACATATTCCATATCATCTATTCGTTATCTCTTTTATTATTTAAACCCCCTTTTTATTTTAATTATCTACACATACAATGCGAATGCTTTTAAAATGAACATTTTTATCTTCGCTACTCACATGTTTGTTCAAAAAAATAGATAAATAAATCACCATGGCCCTAAATGACCACAGCCGTCGATGGGCCGTTAAACATAAACAAACAAACAAACAATCGTTCATCGTATCAAAGAATCAATCAGCCTTCACTCTCATTTTTTGTCTCTTGGATGACACTGACAACAAAGCTTGGACAAGTCGGTCAAAGAACCGTTTCTCAAAATCCATTCATACTTTGTCACTTTTCTTTCTTCTTCAGTATATACCAAAACTTCACGAAATGCTCTTTTACTGTTTTGGGTTATGATGAAAACTTATATCTCTTGTTATTAAGTGTTCCGCTCTTTTTGGTATTTCCCTACCTGGTATTTCAAAATTCTTTCATTCAAGCATTGAATAAATCTACAGTTCCAGTGTTCCCTGGTCCTTACCATATGAGAAGGGAACATATACTTTCATACTGTACTTTATTCTTAGAAACATTCTTTGGAGACAAAGTGACTGCCTTAATAGATGGTATATATATTCATATTCACAAAAGTGCTGACCATAAGCTTCAGAGTATCTTACGGTGGCCAGAAAGAGCGTTGTTATCTTAAATTCATGAGCATAGCTCTACCTGATGGCTACATTTTGACACAGTAGGACCATTCTCTGTAAAGCCAAAATGATGCAAGTATTACAAAAAAATATCATGGACAAGCTCAAATGGTTGGAGTTAGACGACAATGTAGTCGTTCATCGTGGCTTTAGAGATGTCCTGCCAATGTTAAAAGCATTTGGTAGTAATACCAGTATGCCCTCATATCTATAGATTGGTCAGAACCAACACTCTGATCTACAGGCTAACATTAACAAAACAGTTACTAAACCCCGATGGATTATATCATGGCCGTCTTAAGCATTGGATATTTTTAGGACTCAACTATTATCAAATTGCTTCATTGATTTAATTGAGGAAGTGCTAAAAATAGTGACTGCATGTCTAAATTGGTACGGGGGCCAATTTATCAAAGATCACCGGAAACTGACAGAAAAGACAGAGAACTTGCACATCAAAAGTTTCTACTTACAAAAACAAACTGTTTGATTCAGAGGGGGAAAACAAATAGCTCTCTCCAAGAGAACTCAGTCAGAGTTCGTAAAGATTATGTATCAGCACTCTCAAGACCTCATTCATTGTCAGATTTGTTCCAGACACAAAAGACTGACTAAATATAATGTCTGGATTCAGTACACTTCACCAAATGATAATAATCCAATAAAAGATTACTACTGCCAATGCCAAGTTGATCAAAGAAATATAGGAATGTGTATTCATGCATCAAGTATACTTTATTATTTTGGCTATCATAGCAATCTTCAAAATCCAAAACAGTTGCACCCAAGGTGTGTATCCTTCAATGCATTGCTAATTTTCTTTTGATTCGAGAATCACCAGTTTAAAAACAAACTCACAGCCTTGCATCATTATTTTCTTCCTCTTTTTTTAAAGTCTGCCATTCGAACACATTTCATACTCTTGCATCTTGCAAAACATTATGTGTAAATGTCATCAGCTGTTAACAATCTCTGAATTCCATTAAAGTTGTCTATGAATCTGCCAACTGCTTGGGCAGTAAAATAAATATTTTGGTGGACATCTTGAAAGGAATCAAACATCGAATCTTTTCCAAGCATCTTCTCTGTTGATTAAATACTCATTCCATCCAAACTGGAACTATTGTTTTCTTATTTGCTGTCGGTTTTTAATCATAATGATTAGACTATACATATAGTCATGAATTTTTATGTATTAACCATATAGTCATTTAATACCTTCTTTGAATATGTTCCACCAAATATTTTGGATTATTATTTTTGTCACTTGTAGTTCAGGACCTAGTTCATCAATAATCAAAATAATTTTGGTATACAAAAGTTATAAGATACTTTTATTCTTAGATGAATACATTTTTTGTCTGGAAATATCATTGCTTGAGATGGCTTCTGGCTGTTGACTTTTCTGTACATATCTGATAACTAACGAAAGCCAGTTTTTGTATATGTAAACTGTAGTATATGATCCCTTGTTTTGGTTGCATCATAAATGATCCTTCAGTGCATTGCTAGTTTGACAATATTGAGAATTTCAGTTTTATGCTTATACAAAAAATGAACCAACTACCCATTTTAATATTAATGGGTGTTTTTGTTGTGATAAGGTTTAGGTCTACACCTCACCAAAAGAAAATGAAATCACAGGAGGGGCCATTTTGGAAACCCCTCCATTTCAATATTCTAATTACAAAATATCTCGTGCTGCATTTACAGTGACACCAACTGTAGTAGGCATTGAGTTATTTTATATCACACAGACGGCACATGAAATATATTTATTCTGTTCGTACATCGAAGGGAACCACATTGCACCCTAACTGCGAAAAACGATTTCCCGTTATCGTTGGTGTCAGCCCCGCCGTCCAATGGCTGTGCATGTTCGTCCACACACACGTACTCGGAAGCAGCTTTATGTCCATAGTTTCCTGCCGCCAGTGATCCACTGTACGCCTTCGTCCAGCCGCTGTAGCAGGTCGTCCTCGCCGGTATCATCACAGAGGAGACAAAAGACGTAGATCTACAGACGGCACAGGGAACCTCTTCATTTCGTGAGTTCAGTCCGAATGGCGTTGCCGTATTTTCAGCATTGTATTCTGCGCCGTACATTAATGCAGTGTAGTCATCATATGGCATGTTTTTGTATGGTCCCCACACCGGATCCCGTGGTAAACAAACAAAGTTCGCCGCCGCAATCAGGTGATCAAACCAGGACCCGCCTGTGTACCCTACAGGGTGTTTAAAGACAAAATAACACAAGTAATTAATATCATTACTGGTCTTAGTTGAAAACTATCTATTTTGAAAGTTGCTCTGACTTTTGAGAAAGGATGAGTGTCTATAAGGCCCTTTTTAGGCCCCGGTATATTCGGATTTTTACAAACAAAATTGGAAGAAAAGAAATTAAGAAATAATATGAGTAGCAGCTAGCATTGAATTTAACAAATACACCGTATGAAATCAATAAAATGATTAACTGTTAATTGCAAGCATTAACTTGAACGAACAACTTAGTCTCTATTTGCGTTTTTAAAGCATAAACTATCTGCCTTTTGGTCAGTGTAGCATATCAAACGCCCCTCTTACTACTATAAACACTCTATTGAGCTTGTTTAATCCACAAACATTCATATAGACTAGTAAAGTCAGGAAATATTTGGTGTGAGGCAAGGAGATGCACTTTGGTCCTTGTACTCCAAATCACAGGAAAATGTGTTTTTAAGTAAAAAGGCATTGTGGGATAAGTATGAAACTTACACAAATTTAATATCATCATATAACTAATACCTATGCAAAGTTACATGCTTACACCCAATGCCTTTTATGTACAATCAGCGGATAAACAATGGAAATAGGCAGAACATTTAACGGTTAAAGCAGATACTTTCCTTGAGGCTAGGAGATTTAAGATTACCAGCATATCAAACTTCATATATTAAATCAATCATTTTTTAGTAGATGTGGTGGCAAATGCCATTTTTGATCTTTGATAAATAAAAAAACAAATCAGGACCTGGAACTCACTTCAGTCACAGGTGTTGATATATATACTATATAATACTAACAATTGATATCGTATACTTATAGCATATAACTGGTGTCCTGCACCTCTAAATTCAATTTTAAGATTGAGGAGAGATATTTGAAATAGCCAAGTTTGATATGTGTTTAGAAGACATAACTCCGTATAAAACAGAAGGAAAGTATGTTGTAAATATGCAATTTATGTAAGTCTACTTAGATGAGTAAAGTTGTAAATATGAAGTCAAAATATTATTTATAAAGTAATTATTGAAAATTAAAACACTTTTCATTTGGAAATTACCTAAAACAACACACTGTCTTTATCCTTCGTTTTATTTAAACAATCTTCTAAGTGTTTTCAAAAACAGAAAATGGTACTATTTTGGTTTTTAAGCTCATTTTGAAAACAGCAAACTATATTTGTGATTTACCCTACCCCATTTGGTAACCCCAGAAACCCACTTTCGGTCAAAGATTTACCTTTGTTTTCCCGTATGTCATACAATAGGACATCTTTGAACCAAAAAAAAAAGGGGGGGGGGCTGAATAAACCCGGGCCCAAAAAAGGGCCTAACAGACGCTCAACCTTTGAAATGTTTTTTTTATTAACAGCTTAATTATGTAAACTTTGTCCGAAATATCTTATCATTATTTGCCGTTAATATGTAGGGAACCAATATGAAAACGGATGGAAACTATCCGTCTTGAAGTCACATACCAGAATAAACAAGGTCTGTCAAGTTAGCAGGACAGTCGGTCCTTCCCCAGCGAACAAACGTGGCTCCCCCTTTATCTGAAAGGAAATGACTATATAGCAATTGGACTTTCGGAACTCAAAAAATATAAAATCAATAATACAAAAGTGTTTTGTGTGTTGTTTCTACATAAGGACAAGTATAATAAGAGCGTAGCTCTCGGGCGCCGAAGCTCTTTAATGGTAACACATGCGTGCGTAAACAGAGTTGCTTCCCCTTTCTACCCGTTGCCTTTAATTTTTTTCGTCCTGAAGTAGACGTCCAGTGGGGAAACAGAAAGTGCATCCTTGAAGCAAAGACAATTGTGTTTCAACCCATACATGAATATCTTCATATAGTGAAAGCAATCTTCAGGTTTTATACTTGTTTATTTAAATAAAAAATAATATACATTCCGAGTGAAAAAAGTCTATAACATAAAATGTGATACTAACAGGCATGAAACTTCGCCCAGAGATTATCATACCATGACGTCACAAGCATGTCACTATCCATCGGCCTGCATCGGTTATTTCCGGAAGGATGAAAAATAACCGGAAAATTCTGGAACTGATGTACGTTGCATTTATCTCTTTGTCGGTGCTTCAAGACTTTTTTTTTTATTCCATTTCCACAGGCACAAAAAGTAAAAATTCGGATATTTTCCGAAGATCTTTTTTGTCATCAACCCGGTTCTGTTGATATTTTAACCGGGATATACCTTAAAAAAGAGATCATTTAAAATTTCATCACCTTTTGATTTCCATATGTTGAGAATATGAACGAAATAATTAACATTTTTGAAAGTCTGGATATAGTCTTTACATTATTTATCCATCGCCACTCATAAAAGAAGCAGTGGAAAATGCATTTATGTCGAAATCAACCATAATTGTCCAGAAAACGAACCCGAGTTCAACGCCCTTTTTCAGCAACGTATCACTTTTTCACAACGCGTGCGGATTTATAACTAGTTACAGACAGAAACTGTAATTTTATTTGGCATCATTACCTGTCAAACCTCGATGACAGTTACAAATTTGATATTCAATCCGGTGTTTCAGGATGGAACAGTAATTGAGACTACATATCGATATAAAGAGAGTTTTAGTTACATCAAAGTATTACAATGATTTCTTTTTTTAATATCGTTTTTTAAACTAACATCTCTATACATTTACTTCAAATATGTAATATGCACATTGAAACGGAATTGCTACTTTTTTACAGTCAAACGTGTAACAAACTGACAGCTTCAAATGATAATACATAAAAGCCAAGCCAATCACTCACTACCATATAACTGCACGATAAGATTTTTTTGAAATATTAATTTGGGCCCGAACAGGTTCGACCAATAATACCGTAGCAAGGTCGGCTCATGTAGTAAACATATAAAAAGTCGTAAAATTGGCGGTAAAATCTGACGTTGCATGCTTTATGACGTCATAATTAAGCTGAGTCCAATGGGCTGAACTTACCCGAATGCCTGTCCGAACTTACCCCATGGCGGGGCTCGTTCGGCCATCCGATCTTCCGACAGGAAAAGTTATATAATGTTCAAAAACGGACGTGCTGCCATACTTCCTTGAACAAAAAGGGCCGAACTTGCCACGGTCTCCTATTATTATGTCGGTCTTAATCTCATTGGAGCTTGTGTTTTATTGTTATTCCTCGACTAGCCGAATTTAAATAAAGTTTATCTTATCTCATTCTGAAAGTTGTTTTCAGAATCAGTAAATAACAGAGATCAACAAAAGCTACGCTCTTTTAAGGCTTTGCTTTTTCATTTTATTACTTGGCATAATCGTAATTACACCAAAATGTCGTATAAACATAGAAACTATTTCAAACATATTCCCAGATAATACCCAATTAATATAATATATGTTTTCCTGTTAAAACCATAATAGATACAAATTACCATTCATTTATCCTTTGACGATAGATTTGATGGTTATGACTGATTTACTGCATGCTTGGTTTGTGAAATTGTAGTTTCCTATGTGTGTTCTTACATTTTTGAATTAGCTTTCTAATTTCATAAGACATTCATTATTGTTCACTAGATCTTATTGTAACATTTCGTTCGGGACACACTCATTGGCTATTTATATATATAACGGTGTCTGTAAAGCGTTTAGCATTTAGAATTGATATCAGAAATATTCATTAAAGAAATTTTGACGAAGCTTTCCTGGAGATGAGTCAAAATTAGTTGTGTTTAATAATTTCGTTCTGAATAGTTTTGCTTTTTGACGGGTCAAAGGTCAACGGCGATTTCGGTGTCAAAATCAGAAAAAAACTCGTACTTGTAATCCAGTATGAGCAGTTCTCGTCATTTCAAATTCATTCTAACAATTTGATGTTTATTGCGTTTGACCTTTTTAACGAACGATGACAACACCGCTTCGATCAATGCAGATATATAATATTATCTACCTTGATTGGCCTGATAGAGTCGTTGTTCCAGTGAAAATATTTTTCATTCTGTGTCTGTAGTTCAGCGTTCTGGTTCTGTAACTTAGCGTTCTGCGTCTGAACTGTTGCCCGTAGGGTCTGTAGTTCACTAGTTTGAGTCTGATCAGCGGTCTGTAGAGTCAGCAGTTTCCTAGATTGAGTCTGTACAGTTGCCCATAGGGTCTGTAGTTCACTAGTTTGAGTCTGATCAGTGGTCTGTAGAGTCAGCAGTTTACTAGATTGAGTCTGTACAGTTGCCCATAGGGTCTGTAGTTCACTAGTCTGTGTCTGTAGTTCAGCGTTATGTGTCTGTACTGTTGTCTGTAGGGTCTGTAGTTCACTAGTCTGTGTCTGTAGTTCAGCGTTATGTGTCTGTACTGTCGCCCGTAGGGTCTGTAGTTCACTAGTTTGAGTCTGAACAGTGGTCTGTAGAGTCTGTAGTTCACTAGTTTGAGTCTGATCAGTGGTCTGTAGAGTCTGTAGTTCACTAGTTTGAGTCTGATCAGTGGTCTGTAGAGTCTGTAGTTCACTAGTTTGAGTCTGATCAGTGGTCTGTAGAGTCTGTAGTTCACTAGTTTGAGTCTGATCAGTGGTCTGTAGAGTCTGTAGTTCACTAGTTTGAGTCTGATCAGTGGTCTGTAGAGTCTGTAGTTCACTAGTTTGAGTCTGATCAGTGGTCTGTAGAGTCTGTAGTTCACTAGTTTGAGTCTGATCAGTGGTCTGTAGAGTCTGTAGTTCACTAGTTTGAGTCTGATCAGTGGTCTGTAGGGTCTGTAGTTCACTAGTTTGAGTCTGATCAGTGGTCTGTAGAGTCTGTAGTTCACTAGTTTGAGTCTGATCAGTGGTCTGTAGGGTCTGTAGTTCACTAGTTTGAGTCTGATCAGTGGTCTGTAGAGTCTGTAGTTCACTAGTTTGAGTCTGATCAGTGGTCTGTAGGGTCTGCAGTTCACTAGTTTGAGTCTGATCAGTGGTCTGTAGGGTCTGCAGTTCACTAGTTTGAGTCTGATCAGTGGTCTGTAGGGTCTGCAGTTCACTAGTTTGAGTCTGATCAGTGGTCTGTAGGGTCTGCAGTTCACTAGTTTGAGTCTGATCAGTGGTCTGTAGGGTCTGCAGTTCACTAGTTTGAGTCTGATCAGTGGTCTGTAGGGTCTGCAGTTCACTAGTTTGAGTCTGATCAGTGGTCTGTAGGGTCTGCAGTTCACTAGTTTGAGTCTGATCAGTGGTCTGTAGGGTCTGCAGTTCACTAGTTTGAGTCTGATCAGTGGTCTGTAGGGTCTGCAGTTCACTAGTTTGAGTCTGATCAGTGGTCTGTAGGGTCTGCAGTTCACTAGTTTGAGTCTGATCAGTGGTCTGTAGGGTCTGCAGTTCACTAGTTTGAGTCTGATCAGTGGTCTGTAGAGTCTGTAGTTCACTAGTTTGAGTCTGATCAGTGGTCTGTAGGGTCTGCAGTTCACTAGTTTGAGTCTGATCAGTGGTCTGTAGGGTCTGCAGTTCACTAGTTTGAGTCTGATCAGTGGTCTGTAGAGTCTGTAGTTCACTAGTTTGAGTCTGATCAGTGGTCTGTAGGGTCTGCAGTTCACTAGTTTGAGTCTGATCAGTGGTCTGTAGGGTCTGCAGTTCACTAGTTTGAGTCTGATCAGTGGTCTGTAGAGTCTGTAGTTCACTAGTTTGAGTCTGATCAGTGGTCTGTAGGGTCTGCAGTTCACTAGTTTGAGTCTGATCAGTGGTCTGTAGGGTCTGCAGTTCACTAGTTTGAGTCTGATCAGTGGTCTGTAGAGTCTGTAGTTCACTAGTTTGAGTCTGATCAGTGGTCTGTAGGGTCTGCAGTTCACTAGTTTGAGTCTGATCAGTGGTCTGTAGGGTCTGCTGTTCACTAGTTTGAGTCTGATCAGTGGTCTGTAGAGTCTGTAGTTCACTAGTTTGAGTCTGATCAGTGGTCTGTAGAGTCTGTAGTTCACTAGTTTGAGTCTGATCAGTGGTCTGTAGGGTCTGCAGTTCTTCCTGGAGGTGGGTCATCTGGTCTTGGAAGTAGCTGGGGTCGTTCAGGAGAATCCTCTTGCTGTGGTCTTCAGAACCACTTACATAACACAACAAAACGAACGAGGTGGTAACCACCAAACGGACTAAAACATTAACGGACACCATTTTACGTCTGTACTGTCAGTAACCTACTGCACCTATGACCACTGCAATATCCACAAGAGGTTATCAGTAAATGTTCAAATGTCAAAATTTATCAAGAAAGGACAGGAAATACCTTACATAATTCGGTCACCGCTGCAAGTAGTTCAACTATAGAGTTTTCAATGTTTTTTAAGGGTTCGTATTCAATTAAACCTATTGCTGTATGGTGAAAATGAGTTTAATGAAGCAAGTATATATCGGAACCTTTCTATTCAGCTATTTCAAAATCACGACAGTGTTAAATGAAATGTCCATTACGGCAATTTCCGTTGAAGTATTCCTTTACATCCCAAAATTATATATCTTTACAAAACATCATTATTACATGATGATGGTTCGTCTTTAATTTATTTACTAGAGTTGTACAAAAAATAAGCGTCGAGTTATTCAATTATAAAGTAGAAAATACATGTCTTTCGTGAGTAAAGATTAATATTTGCTTTGCATACTCTCTTTGCTATGCATAGACAGTGCATTGGATGTTGTGAGAATATATCACGTTTTGGTCCCGTGTCCACTTCTGTGACGTCACCGATCTGTTTGTTATAATACTGGCTTTGAACATCACGAGCTTGTGTAAGAGGAATATAATCACTACATGTTAATAAAGCATTACTCGTATTAAAAATGTACATATAAGTTATGAATGTTTTAACATGCAATGTTATAAGAGACCGACCTGAGAGAAAACTCGTGCAGGTATACGTAGCATACGTTCCGGATTGGATCACCTGATATCACCTGTCATATATTATTTGAGGTGTATGGTGACTTTATTTTTGTTGTTCGCATCATGTGCAAACGATAACAGACTGAATTTAAAGGACGGTCATATAATATCGTAGCTTGATTTTAAGGTATGTTACGATACTATAGCTAGATCTGTAGATCTATCTACATTTATTTTTAAATTGCATTTTCGAGTTTATTGATAATGGACATAAATTAACAAGTATAACATCGGGCATGGTCCAATATAAATATGCAGGTAAACGCCTTGTATATGTACCTAGTGTATTTCTCGTCACTTACGTAAATGTCTGATGTGAAAATGTCTCAGATGTTGCATACAGAAGCTATATATCGACATAAACCCAATTTACAAACAGGTTAGATTTAATTGTTTACATAACTGTCATACAGTATCTCCGATTAACTCTCTGTGTCAGACACAGGCCCGGCAAAACCTTTGGTTACTCATTAACATGATATTTACCTGTTCTGTTACCTGTTAGTAAGACCACGATTTCTGACAACAACAACTATACAGTTTCTTTGATACTGTACATGTGTAACACGCATGGTGAAATTTGACATTATGCAAAATATAGCATACCTACAATGTACCTCATTTCATTATTCAAATATTGTCATTATGTAAAATTGGTCAACCAATGGTATCAAATCTACGGAAGAGAATTAGGGCCGTATAGAAAAACAATACATTTTGTTTTCTACGTGTTAATAACTCGAAAGTTTGACTTGTTAACTCGAAATGTCAAACAAATTGCACATAATGTCATTTTTTGAAATTATTAGTCAAAATAAAAAATGTCACTTTCTGAATAGTTCAAAGATTCTTAAAAGAATTTATAGAGCATGATGAGTGTAGTGGTACATCAGAAACATCATACATTGTACCCATTTATCAAATTTTTTTCGAAATTCGATATGTATTCAATCTCAATGTTTAACCAAAATTCGACGAACAATACCCGGAAAAAATGAGAAAGTATGTCCTATTGATTTCCGTATCACTGCAAAAATCGGTAACTAAGTTTTGGAAATTTTCTTCTTCTGGAGTGACTATAGTTTTGAAAAGAAGACCATACGTTTATGAGAAATAATTCAGATGAAATCAACTAAGCATAATCACAACAGTGTTTTGAGCGGCGCTAGACCGGGATTCGAACACTGTACTTTATATTGTTATACTGTCGCTCTGACCAATTGAGCTACCTGGTCAATGAAAGTATCCGTCCTGGCCCAACTTCGTTACAGTCATATCAAAACAGGAGTAAAGAGGAAGTTACAGTATATAAAAATAAAACACAGTGCAGTGGGACGGAGATTCTTAAATATATCTCTTCCTGAGGTGCCTCTGTAAAAGGATTTATAGATTAACTATCATTATTAAATTGATCTGTATGCCAACGCAAACTTAAGATTTTGCAATTTATGACCTTTTTTACTGTGGTACATTTAGGAAATGCACAATATTATTTTCTACATTGATTATCTCGAGCGCTCGATTTATTATTTGGAGCGATTGACATATTCTGTCAGACCAAGATTTCAGCATGGCTTTCAAATGTCTTACAATGACGTCGTTTTCTCATGACGTTAGGCTAAATGAGGGGAGGCTCGATTATTTTGGTGTTTTAACTTCATCTAGTTAAAGTGAAATGATTAATGCTATTCCCTTTTTTCCTATAAAGCCTGTTTTTTATGTCGTCTGGTGTGATTTATTACACTTTATCTAGTGATAAATCGAATTTAATCAACTTGATAAAAGTAATATCTTTCACACCAAGACCATTTTTTCCAGCAGAAAAACGGTAGCATTTGGTTACGTAGACCAATAGCAAGGTACTTTTGTTGTCAAGTTGATGTCCTGAAAATATGTTACCAAATATTACGCTATTACATCTCCACCTTTTTTCATGCGTTTTTGTCCTTACAGGTTAGTTTTTAAATGTGATTAATAGAAAATGTAATGTTTTTCCATTGAACACCATATAAATTTTACTCGTATGGCAGAAGATATCGATATTTCACTCGTGATTCGCAATATCGGTATTTAGCCATTAAACATCCATCCTGTCTGTGTGTTTTAGTCTATTGACGTGAGAATGTATGTTTTAGTCTGTTGACCTGAGAATGTGTGTTTTAGTCTGTTGTCGTGAGAATGTGGGTTTTAGTCTGTTGACATGAGAATGTGTGTTTTGGTGTATTTAATTAATTTGTCTCCTGAGTATATCTTTGACTTTGTAAATGAAAAGATGTCTGAGAAGGAACTAATGAAAGAAATTACCGCAGAGGTACCCATGGTAAACACTGTGAAGTATGGACAACATTCTTTAATTTTCGAAGCCGACCGGGCTCAGAACAGTCTCCCTAAGAAATTCCGGAGAATTGAAAAGTTCAAGGAGTTCAGGATGCTGGTCCACTCCTGGAATAGCCCCATCTGTCTTTGCAATATCTGCAAAAACTAGAAATTAATCTGCGTGTCTCTGATACCGAAGATGTTGGGTTGTTTTTTTTAATTTGTATAATGCTTTTATTTCATACTTTGCTTTCATTGATCTAATTTATACTGTTGCATCATTTCATTTATTCTCTATAATAATGTTTCAGTACATAATTAAATTTACACCATTGATATCAGTATCATCTTGTATATCTTTTTGATAAAATTGTGACTTTTCCCCCCGTTACATTTTTCAGAACTAATTCATACTACTGGTTTATATTTTGTCAAATTTTACTCTGTGCTATATTAGCTTTGTGTATGTTGTCCACTTAACAGTGGTTTATGCCCCTGCAATCATAACAAGCAAAACTCGGACAACAATATGAATGAAAATGGCCACCAGATTGGTGACATTGAATTTATTAATATCAATAGAGCCAGACTAGGGCTCTTAGCATAAAATCAATAATATATGGAAAATTATGTGAAAAATTGAATAACCCAGTAGCTGCCACCACACACGCATGGCAGCCACTACTACATACTATAACAGCTAGCCCAAGTGGGGTTGTCAAAAAACGCCAAACATTGGTCAATGGTGGGGTTGCCAAACCCATCTTTACATGAATACTGCGAGCCGGATGCCCCAACCCTGTTAATTAGGGGAGGTAGGTTTACCCAATGCTCTGACCAGTCGGCAAGTGTTGTCTCTCTTCAACATAAACTAGCAACAACCTGTCAGGTTACAAATTATATACATCTAATGATACACGGTACATAGTAATCTTGGACAATGTTATTCAACACTACATCTGAACAACCTAAGCTCCGTCAAATTAAAGAAACAAAATATTGACGACATAAAGGGTTGGAAGATGGGTTTAAACATTAACTATCCTGAGAGATTGATGAGCGTACAAATACAGTGGCTGCCTGATACGAGGATATGTCCCAGAGTGAGATAGCGTCACCTCTGATCCCCTGACCAATCAGTGACCAGCCCCAGAAACCCTGACGCTGTCATCGGCAGCCAATCATTGAACCGTTTGTTGTGCCAACAATTCAAGCTCCAAAATTTACATTTAAATAACAGTAAATCTACAAAACTTGTTATGACATTACGAACATAAATTAAGCTAATTGCTTAGCTGCCTTTTATGCTCCTGCACTCTTAACAAGCAAAACTAGGACAACAATATGAATGAAAATGGCCACCAGATTGGTGACATTGAATTTATTAATATCAATAGAGCCACACTGGGGTTGCCAAAAAACGCCACAAAGACCTTCATGAGGACTACTCATGAATCTCTTCCCCACTGAAGTTTGACTTTAGTCGTAAGTAATAAGTGTGTGATATGCAAGTGTTCACTTTCAATTTATGCCTTCTTTGAGTATCTTATTCTTTAAATTGCTTAGCTGTGACCGCATTTCATGCTGTTTTGGTTGTTATGAATTATATTTCCATATCAACACTGTCCTTATTATACAATTATGGACTTTTGTGCTGGTGAATATGATGTGATATGAACCTGAAAGAGTGATATCAACCGAGGCGAAGCCGAGGTCAATATCCACTTTTTCAGGTTCATATCACATCATATTCACCAGCATAAAAGTCCATAACTGTTTTATTATATGCTTCAACAATAAAATAATACAGAACAAAATTAAAGGTTCTGAATTTTGTAGGCAAGCCTCCGTGTAAAATTTAGCCAGGTTTTAATTCAACAGTTCAGCATCGTAACTTTCGTCTAGTTTTTTTTTTCTTAAGATAAGCATGGAGGACATGCACTGCGTGTTCAATGGCAATTTTTATGTAAGCAGCATCTTTATCCTCGAATAGTTTTGGAAATTTTCTGATGTAACGGAGGAGTAACGTTCGCCAACAGCCATCTTCTAATGTCGCTTGACAAATCGCGTTCCGGTCTAACTGCGCATGCGCTCCGACAGGTTCCGGGGAATTTCCATATAGGCTATATTTAAAAATCGATATTCACCGGATAACCAGTCTACATGAGTTTTTGAGGACTGGTCACGTGTGTATGATCCGACCAATGTGATTGCGAGAAATTATCATGCATATAATAATATTGTTTAATGTACCTAAAGTGTCATGACTTGGGACCTCTGTAGCTAGGGTTTTACTTAAAAATCTGAGATATGCTTCTTTTTTTCTTTAAATAGGATTTGAATCTGTTTATGAATACGTTGTATGTGGTTATCCTGTTTCATGTGGTATTATTATTGCTTTATTGTTTTCCATATATTTGTTTGTCACAATGATAGTTCATAAAACATAACGTTTCTTGTTCCTGTGTATGCGACTCTAAGTATAGTGTCTTGTATCTTGCTAGTCTGTTGACATAAGATTGTGTGGTTTTGTCATTTGACTTCAGAATAGTGTCTGTTGACATGATAATGCGTGGTTTAATTTGTTTTCTTCAGATTGGCTAGGTTTAGTCTGCTGTCCTTAGAAATGAAATAGTTATTTCATCATTTTAATTGTTATTCAATTTAATCTAGTTTTATGTATTGCATTAATTATCTTGTGAATAAATGATGAAATTCCAAGAGGAAAGAACTCTTATATAATTCTTCCTTTTTTTATTTATTATGACCATAAGCTGGCCAGGTTGCAAAATTAATTTTATTACAACCAACATTATTTCATGAAAACACTGAGCCAGATACATAACATATAACAATATGATTACCCTCAAATGGAGTTTTGATAATTAATATGACATTGTTTGATTTAATGAAGTTTCGACGGGCGTACATGTATTATGTTCCTGATAAATTGTACTCTTATTCATGCGTACAATTTAAACTTATTATGAAGTAAGTTGGAAGGCAAGATAATATGTCGAGCGCTCGAGATGATTAATGCAGAAAACATTTTTGAGCATGTCCTTAATGTACCACCGTAACATTTTAAAAAGACAAACAGACGGAAACATTTCTTATTGACTCTCTGAATTAGACCTTTATAAAGTAAAAATACATTTCTTCTTTTTAACAAAACGACAATAAGGGTATGCCTACCTATCATTTAAAAATGCATGAACAGAGAAAACTATATCTTACAAATAAAAACCCTGTATGGTTATTTGCAAGAATTTTTATTTAATTCTATTTCATACAAACAACACAAGAGAGATATTTATTCTGTTCGTACGGAGGGCATCTAAGGGAACCACACTGCGCTCTAACTGCGAAAAGCATAACACCATCATCATTGGTGTTAGCGCCGCCGTCCAATGGCTGGGCATTCTCGTCCACACACACGTACTGGGTAGCAGCTTTGTGAACATAGTACCCCGCCGCCAGTGATCCACTGTACGCCTTCGTCCAGCCGCTGTAGCAGGTCGTCCTCGCCGGTATCATCACAGAGGAGACAAAGGACGTGGATCTACACACCGCACAGGGAACCTCTTCATCGTTTGAATGTTGCCCGAATGGTGTTGCCGAATTGGGGGAACTGTATTCAGCGCCGTATATTCTTGAGGAATAGTCAATGCTGGGCAAATCTTTGTATGGTCCCCACACCGGATCTCGTGGTAAACAAACAGTGTCCGCCGCTCCGCCAGAATGATCATACCAGGATCCGCCTGTATAACCTGCAATGCGTTAAAACTTTAAAAAAAGATGAGACTCTTAGAAACTATATCGACATTGAAACAGGTGATTCATTTTGTGTTAAAAATGTTATATCAATTTAAATAACAAAATATTGCAAATCCAAACAGGGAATGATCGAAGATATTCTTCCAAAGTCACATACCGGAATAAACGAGCTCTGTCAAGTTAGCAGGACAGTCAATCCTTCACCAGCGTATAAACGTGGCTCCCCCTTGATCTAAAATAAAATAGTTTAAACGAAACTGAGACGTAAGAAACACTGCAAACATAAAGACACTTATTTTCCTACATAGTATTTGCTGAGTTAGAACTGATAATTTTCATCTGAACTAATTTTGTTAGCGCCGAAATATCATACAAAGGATAAAAGTCTGAAAACCCAATTCGCTTATGATAATCAAACAGATACAAAATAGAGTCCATAGTTCCATAATAACCATTTAATACTATGGCATAAACAAAACCAACAGAGCACTCTTATGAGCATCATCGAATACATCGTAAGCATATAACATATGTGTATATGCAAAATAATAGGAAAAATAGCCGGGCTTAGTAACTGGTCACGAATTTTACCGTTTAACGACGGCGAAAGGATTGAAGTTAAAGTTGTCATTTTAAAGGAAGTCATTGCAAACTGATTTTCCAGATAGAGCTAAATACTTAATTTAATTGATTAACGATGTAACGTTACTTTGCTGTTTAATTTTGTGTTAATTTGTTTCTAAAATCAGCTAAAATTATCTTAGCTTAGCTTCCATTCTGTATCATAAAGTGGTAACTAGATGCTTATAACAAAATGGGCTGTACATAAGGTAATTAATCATAAAAAATGGAACCATTTAATAACATGAAAAATAGTGGGTATGAACAGGAAGCAGCACCTTGGTCAAAGGAATATCAGGTCATGGATGACATCGTGATAGGAACGAGGGTGTAAACTCCTCAAAACAGACAGTTTTATGGTATTGTTGTTTCGGAAGGAGAAAGTAAGCTTAGGCGTTACATTTGAAATCAAATTGCTGCACGTGCCTCATCAGTTACAGATGTAAGTACAATAGCAGACGGTGTGTTTTAGAACTATATGTTTGATGTTGTAACTCTATATAATCTGTGCGCACGTAGAGCCCCTGTCGTGTTCAAGAACTATGTTAAAAGGACATTAGCCTTAATATAAGAGAGATTTTGGGGAGAGAGCCTCGGGTATGTCCCTTGATTGTCGAGGACACAATGTGTAGAAGTAATAAAAAGTGTACAGTTGTAATTTAATGTTCCTTATGCTTTATCCTTTAAAATTTCTTAACATAACAAATAGTGATAATAATGCATGGACCAATACAAAATATTAATACTATTTACCTTGATTGGCATTTGAGAGTTGTTGTTCTAGGGAAGAGATTTTTCCATTCTGTGTCTGAAGTATAACATTCTGTGTCTGCACTGTTGCTTGTAGAGTCTGTAATTCTGCCTGAAGGTGGGTCATCTGGTCGTTGAAGTAATTCGGGTCACTCAGGAGAATTCTCTTGTTGGGGTCTTCAGCACAACTTACATAATACAATAAAACATACGAGATGATAACCATCAAACGGACTAAAACACTAACGGTCACCATTTTACGTCTGTCCTGTCAGTAAATTACAGCACGTATGACAACTGTAATATTCACAAGAGTTTATCAGTAAGTGTTCAGATGTCAAAATGTATCAAGGAAGGACAGGAAATGCTTTACATAATTCGGTCACCGCGACAAGTAGGTCAACTATACAGTTTTAAGGTCATAGGAGTGTATTGATAAGCGAAATAGGAAGTTCATCCCTAGTTGAAAATCCAATGTAGGGAGACATTATCACAATTTCCGCATATTCTAATGTTTAATATTAAACTGATGAATATTGTTTGTTGTTTATTGACAGAACAGTGTGTTCTTTCAATATTAAAGTATTTCAAAGCAATCCAGGCATTAATTCAGTGTCTGTAACGTGATCTGTATGGTCTGCAGTACACTAGGTTGTGTCTGTAACGTGATCTGTATGGTCTGCAGTACACTAGGCTGTGTCTGTAACGTGATCTGTATGGTCTGCAGTACACTAGGCTGTGTCTGTAACGTGATCTGTATGGTCTGCAGTACACTAGGCTGTGTCTGTAACGTGATCTGTATGGTCTGCAGTACACTAGGCTGTGTCTGTAACGTGATCTGTATGGTCTGCAGTACACTAGGCTGTGTCTGTAACGTGATCTGTATGGTCTGCAGTACACTAGGCTGTGTCTGTAACGTAGCCTGTATGGTCTGCAGTACACTAGGCTATGTCTGTAACGTGATCTGTATGGTCTGCAGTACACTAGGCTGTGTCTGTAACGTGGCCTGTATGGTCTGCAGTACACTAGGCTGTGTCTGTAACGTGACCTGTATGGTCTGCAGTACACTAGGCTGTGTCTGTTACGTGGCCTGTATGGTCTGCAGTACACTAGGCTGTGTCTGTTACGTGGCCTGTATGGTCTGCAGTACACTAGGCTGTGTCTGTTACGTGGCCTGTATGGTCTGCAGTACACTAGGCTGTGTCTGTAACGTGGCCTGTATGGTCTGCAGTACACTAGGCTGTGTCTGTAACGTGACCTGTATGGTCTGCAGTACACTAGGCTGTGTCTGTTACGTGGCCTGTATGGTCTGCAGTACACTAGGCTGTGTCTGTTACGTGGCCTGTATGGTCTGCAGTACACTAGGCTGTGTCTGTTACGTGGCCTGTATGGTCTGCAGTACACTAGGCTGTGTCTGTTACGTGGCCTGTATGGTCTGCAGTACACTAGGCTGTGTCTGTTACGTGGCCTGTATGGTCTGCAGTACACTAGGCTGTGTCTGTAACGTGGCCTGTATGGTCTGCAGTACACTAGGCTGTGTCTGTAACGTGGCCTGTATGGTCTGCAGTACACTAGGCTGTGTCTGTAACGTGGCCTGTATGGTCTGTAGTTCATTTGTTTGAGTCTGAACAGTGGTCTGTAGGGTCTGCATTTCTGCCTGGGGATGGGTCATCTGGTCTTGGAAGTAGCCAGGGTCATTCAGGAGAATCCTCTTGTCGGGGTCTTCAGAACAACTTACATAACAAAACAAACCAGGTGATAACCACCCAACGGAATAGCACATAGAACGTATGACCACTTTAATATTCACAAGAGTTTATCAGTAAATGTTCAAATGTCCAAATGAATCAAGGAAATATGGCAAGTCAAGTTGTCATGACAAGGAAGGACAGGAAATGCCTTACATAATTCGGTCACCAAGACAAGTAGTTCAACTATCGAGTTTAACATGATTTTCAAGGGTTCATATGCAAGTTAAATCTAGTGTTGCATGGTGAGAAAGTATATAATTCATTTAGCTATGTCAAAACAAAGACAATGTTTAAATGAAATGTTCATTAAAGTATGTCCCGTTGAAGTATTCCTTTACATAACAAATATACATATATCCTTATAAAACAATATAATTACATGATGTTGTGACCATTTTAACATTATTTCTACAGTTGTTTTCTGTACATATGTGCAAGAAGATCAATGTTTTCATCTTAATAATAACATGAGCAGCTTAACTACAAAAAAAAACAATTATACGATGCGCGGACAGGTTGTGAACGATGTGCGCACCATGTGTAAACGATAACAAAATAAAGTTAGAGCCTACGCACGTCTGTGCGCTTAATGGACGATCATGAAACATATGGACTTGATTTGATGCTACGATATTGTAGAAGCTAGGTTTTAATATATATCTATCTATATGTATGTATGTATATCTACCTATATTAATATTTAAAATTTTGTTTTTGCGTTTATTGATAATTGACATACATTGACAAGTATAACATTTGGCATGGTCCCATACACATATGCAAGTAAACGCTTGGTACATAATATACCTAGGGAATTTCTCGTCACTTACGTTACTAACCGATGTGAAAATGCCTCAGATGTCTACAACAAAAGCTATATATATTGACAAAAATGCAATTAACAATACAATTATACAGTATCTCCTATCAACTCTCTGTGTCAGGGACAGGCCGGGCACAACTTTGATCACTCATCAACATGTTATTTATTGTTATGTTACCTGTTACATTGTAGTCAAGCCCCGATTGCTGACAGTTTACAGGTGTTGTTATACTGTACATGTGTAACAAGCATTGTAAAATTGGCATTCTGTAAAATCTATCAACATATTATATCAAATCTACGGAAGAGCATTAGGGTCATATAGAAAAGAAACCAATAAATTTAGTTTTTTACATGTTATTAACTCGAAATTTTGACTTCCTAACTCGAACTGTCAAATAAATTGCACATGGTGTCATAATAACAAATGTAACTCTTACGAATAGTTCAAATATTATAAATAGAAAAGAATTACAGCACGATGAGTGTAGTTTTTTTAAGTGGTATATCAGAAACATTACATCATTGGGATTATACACATTCAGTGACTTTAAAAAAAAAATTAAGGGAAAATCACCTGCTACATGTACTTCTGCAAACTATTTATTACAACATTATAGAAAGATAGATCTGTATTTAGTCTAAATGTTGACACAAAATGCAGCAAACCAGACCATGAAACTGGGGAACTATCAGCCGTATTCTAGAATGTATCATCTGTTAACAAATTGTTGGAAACTTGGTTTTTCCGGCATGGTTATAGTTTTGATAAATCATTTCTGAAAAGAAAAACATGCATCGCGGGACGTTTATGAAAAATATGGGCGCAAATATCAGCAGGGCTAGACCGGGATTCGAACATTGGACTTCAGATTGTCATATTATCGCAATAACCAATTGAGCTAGCTGGTCAACATAATTGGTCCAACTATGCTACAGGTACATGTATATCCAAACGGGAGTAAAAGGGAAGTGACTGTTTATACGAAAACCACAGTGTAGTGGTACAGAGATTCTTAAATATGCATCTTCCTAATGTAACTCTTAAAAGATATAATTGAAGCAATAAAAAGATTTTATTATATATTAACTATTAACATACAATTGATATTCATGACAAAGACAGATTAATATTTTGCAAATTGCGACTATTATATGCAAATTTAAGAAATGTCAAAAACTTTAAAAGTAAAATGGTTATAGACATTTAAAAAAGCAAGTACATTATGACCTTGCACAGATACGAATCAGATAGCATAGATCATTTTTGGGTAATCAAAGATAAAAGACAAAGAGATGAAATTATTTCTTATTGTCTCCTTTAGATACTTTTTCTACTCGTGCAAATCATGAATACAGGTCTGAACTACGACTTGTGAAAGTAAAAATATATTAGCTTTTATAACAAAACGAAAACATGGGTCTGCCTACCTATCATTTATGCAGGAGCAGGTGGTCCTCGTGACGGTAAATCATTTTAAAAAAAAGTATTTAACAGATAAAAATCCTTAGTGGTTATTTACATCAATTTTATTTGATTTTATTTCATACAAACAACACAAGAGAGATATTTATCCTGCTCGTACGGAGGACATCGAAGGGAACCACACTGCGCCTTAACCGCAAGAAATAACGTACCATCATCATTGGTGTCAGCCCCTCGATCCAATAGCTGGGCATGCTCGTCTACACACACGTACTCGGAAGCAGCTGTTTGTATAAAGTACCCTGCCGCAAGTGACCCACTGTACGCCTTCGTCCAGCCGCTGTAGCATGTCGTTCTCGCCGGAATCATCACGGAGGAAACAAAGGACGTGTATCTACAAACCGCACAGGGAACCTCTTCATCGTGTGAATTCAGTCCAAATGGTGTTGCCGTATTATCAGCATTGTATTCCGCGCCGTACATTAATGCAGTATAGTCAGTATTATGCATATTCTTGTATGGTCCCCACACCGGATCCCGTGGTAAACAAACATGGTTTGCCGCCGCACCAGTGTGAGCATACCAGGTGCCGCCTGCATATCCTACAGGGTGTTGAAAGACAAAATAACACAAGTCATTAATTCCTTTGCTGATCTTATTTAAAAAATAATCATTTAACAAGTTGCTCTGATTTTAGAAATATTTTTTTGTTAACAGTGAAACGAAGTCCGGAATATTTTTTTTCAATTTGCCGTCAAAATATTGGGAATCCGAAAGGAAAACAAAATGTATTCGTTTCGAAGTGACAAACCGGAATAAACAAGGTCTGTTAAGTTTGCAGGACAGTCGATCCTTCCCCAGCGAATAAACGTGGCTCCCCCTTTATCTGAAAGGAAATGGTTATATAGAAATTAGACTTTTGGAACTCAAGAAATATAGAATCAACAATACACAAATGTTGATGTTGTTTTTTCTACAAGTATAATCTTACTTGGCATAATCATAATTACACCAAAATATCGTATAAACATACAAACTATTTAAAATATATTCCCAGATAATACCCAATAAATATAATATAAGTTTTCCTGTTAAAACCATAATATTTACAAATTACCTTTCATTTATCCTTTGACGATATATTTGATGGTTATAACTGATTTACTGCATGCTTGGTTAGATTCACTTTTGTTAATTGTACGACACTAGATTGTATATGACGTTTTGTTTATTTTATGACTGTTGCTAGGATAGGTAACAATGGTTAGTGCATGTCGATAACGTGGTTGTTATGTTTTGTTTATTGTTTGATAACAGTTTGAATGTAACCGTTAGATTATTGTGTAACTTAAGCTTGAAAATGAGAATATTTCTGACGACAGTATATAGTTTAGCAGGTTTTATGATCTATGATATATGATACTGACACAATTGTCCCTTAGATACATCCGTATCTGAATTTCACCCAGTGATTACGAATTTGTGTAGGTGCAGCTTCCTATGTATTTGATTACATATATGAATTAGCTTTGTTTCATTAGACATCCTCTGTGGTCCACTAGATCTTATTGTTTGTTCGGGACACACTCCTTGGCTATATATATAACATTGTCTGTAAAGAGTTTAGCATCTGCAATCAGAAATATTCATTAAAGAAATTTGGAGGAAGCTTCTCCTGGAGATGAATCAACATCAGTTTTGTTTCAATGTTGTCCTGAATACTTTTGCTTTTTGAAGAGTCAAAGGTCAAAGGTAACTTAGTTGTCTTAAGGGTGTCAAAATCATATTAAAATGTAAAATAACGTGTACTTGTAATCCAGTATGAGCAGTTCTCGTCGTTTCGAATTCATTATAACAATTTAATGATTATTGCGTTAGATCTTTAGAGATCCAAAGTAAGTAATAATTTCGTTCTGAATAATTTTGCTTTTTGACGGGTCAAAGGTCAAAGGCAATTCCATTGTCCTAACTAGTGCATAAGTGTCAAAATCATAAAATAACTTGTACTTGTATTCCAGTATGAGCAGTTCAAATTCATTCTAACAATAAAATGTTTATTGCGTTTGACCTTTTTAGATCCAAAGTAAGTTTTTTGATAAAACAAACAACGACAACAACGCTTTGATCAATGCATATATATAATATTATCTACCTTGACTGGCCTGATAGAGTCGTTGTTCCAGTGAAGATATTTTTCCATTCTGTGTCTGTAGTTCAGCATTCTGGTTCTGCAACTTAGCGTTCTGCGTCTGAACTGTTGCCCGTAGGGTATGAAGTTCACTAGTCTGTGTCTGAACAGTGGTCTGTAGAGTCTGTAGCTCACTAGTTTGAGCCTGAACAGTGGTCTGTAGAGTCTGTAGCTCACTAGTTTGAGCCTGAACAGTGGTCTGTAGAGTCTGTAACTCACTAGTCTGTGTCTGAACAGTGATCTGTAGGGTCTGTAGCTCACTAGTTTGAGCCTGAACAGTGGTCTGTAGAGTCTGTAGCTCACTAGTCTGTGTCTGAACAGTGGTCTGTAGGGTCTGTAGCTCACTAGTCTGTGTCTGAACAGTGATCTGTAGGGTCTGTAGCTCACTAGTTTGAGCCTGAACAGTGATCTGTAGGGTCTGTAGCTCACTAGTTTGAGCCTGAACAGTGATCTGTAGGGTCTGTAGCTCTGCCTAGAGGTGGGTCATCTGGTCTTGGAAGTAACTGGGGTCGTTCAGGAGAATCCTTTTGTGGAGGTCTTCAGAACCACTTACATAACACAACAAAACGAACGAGATGGTAACTACCAAACAGACTAAAACACTAACAGACACCATTTTACGTCTGTCCTGTCAGTAACTCACTGCACCTATGACCACTGCAATACTCACAAAGGTTATCAGTAAATGTTCAAATGTCAAAATGTATCAAGGAAGGACACGAAATGCCTTACATAATTCGGTCACTGCGACAAGTAGTTCAATTATACAGCTTTAAATGCTTTTTAAGGGTTTGTATTCAAATGAAACATATTGCTGTATGGTGAGAATGGGTTTAATGTAGCAAGTACAGTCACTGGCCATAAGTATTGGCGCATATCGGCGACGTCATATTTGTTTATGCTAAGATCTTATAAAGGAGGGAATATTTAAAAGTGGAATATCTCAAAAAATTAAAAGAGGTACTTACATGAAATTTTCAGTACTTTGTTATCTGTCCCCTAGCTCTAGTTACACTTCGTAATCTCTTTGGTAGTGAATTATATAGGTTCCGAATATAGCACAAAGGCAAACTTGACCATATATCGTTCACAACTCTGATCATATCTGCTCTGTTTTTAACCTCTCCCAAACGTTTCAAAAGACGGGTTTTTATTGTTTTCCAAACATTTTCAATCACATTGAGATCTTTGTTATCTGTCCCCTAGCTCTAATTGCGAAATGTCTCGCGACCACAGGCCATAAAGTTTCATCTAAAACGGAAATATATACTTGGTATCCAAATTTAAAGAGTCTTCTTTTAACAATTCTTGATGACAAATTAACTATTGCGTCATTATTTTAAAGTGTTGTTACATCATTTAAAGTTACACTCCTATTGTTTTTTTACAATTCGAGTGATACTACGATCAGACCTGTCAGACGATTTTCTGAACCGCCCACTTCTTGGTAAATTTTCGACTCTTTCCCTTTCACAAAATCGCTTCAAAAAATTCTTTACGGTTCTTGCTTTAAGTTCTAACAACCCTGCATTTTTTCGAGCCGAAACATCACTGTTAGACAACTTTACAATGTCTTCTTTAACGGCTGGGGTTAATTCACGGCTTTTTGGAGCCATTGACGGGCAGACGACAATATAAACACATAGGAAGGGGAATAACTCTTTTTGATTGTATACGCAATTTCCTACATCCTACACATTGTTCCGGTACTGGTTTTGTGAGAATACGTGTTATTTGGGCAAAGATACAGCTGAAAACGATAGGAATACATTTTATTCACTTAATGACGTCGCCATTATGCGCCAGTACTTATGGCCAGTGACTGTATATATCAAAACTTTTCTTTGCAGTTATTTTAACACAAAGACAGTGTTAAAAGAAATGTCCATTAAGGTGTAATCCATTGAACTATTCCTTTACATCAAAAAAGGATATATCATTAAAAAACATTGTTATTACATGATGCTGTTACCTTTTCAATATATTCACTACAGTTGTTTGCCGTATGTATGCGGAAGTGTTTTTTTTTATTATAAATATTACAAAAAATTAAGCGGTGAGTATTCAAATTATAAAGCAAAAAATACATCATGACGTCAGAAACAATTTTGCTTCTCGAATATTAACTTGAATTCCCTGCTTGGCACAACACCAGCTTCTCTGCTGGTGGAGTTTACACGTTACAGTTGATCCTCTATCTGAGAGTTTTGTCCAAGTATAAGTTTATTCCTGAATATATGTGTTACCCTCATAAATAGAACAGTCACTGACTTTAATGGAGTCGCTATGACATTCATTTGTGAAATATGCATGTCTTTCCCGATTAGATATTAACATTTACTCGGCTTCCTTGCTTAACACTGTATAGACACTAAGGTACGTGTTGTAAGACAGACAAATACTGCGCTAATAAACACTGAAATATTCACAAGAGGTTCATTAAGTTTTTCTTGTGTCGCCATTATATTATAGTTTGGATTAGAACGTCCTTCGTAATAGATATCAATATTTGCTCCACATCCTCTCTTTATCATGTATAGACGATGCAATACACGTTGTGAGAGGATAGCAGGATTTGGTCATGTGGCCACTATTGTGAAGTGACCGATCTGATTGTAACAATATTGAGTTTGTGGCGATCTCAAGCATTATGATTTAAGGGGGGGGGGGGGGGGGGGGGGTCGAGTTTATTGAAATGTAAATTGTAAATACAGGAATGGAAAATTGTTTTATCTATATTATCTATTTATATTTTTAAATTGTGTTTGCATGTTTATTGATAATGGAAATAAATTGTCAGGTACAACTTTGGGCATAATCCAATGTACTTTTTGCAAGCTAACATTGTCGCCCTGTACATGTACATGTCTCTAGCGGATTTCTAGTTACTTACGTACCTGTCCGATGTAAAAATGTTTCATGTGTCTCACGCATTAGCTAGAGATCTACAAAAACCCAATAAGTAAATAGGTAAGAAGCAAAGTTAAAATGCAATAAGTAAATAGGTAAGAAGCAAAGTTAAAACGCAATAAGTAAATAGGTAAGAAGCAAAGTTAAATTCGACAGTTATTCGTTATTTGTTATTCGGAATAACGAATAGGGAGTGACACCGAGAGTATTCACACCGAGTTTAATTACAATTTAAATAGGCATCCACCCCGGGCCAGGATCACTTACATAGAATTTGAACGAAATTTAATATTTTGACAACTATCTAGATTGGAATCCCAGGGAGTCAAGAACCCGTATCCGTAAATTTTAAACTTGAGCAAGTTGGTGGTACTATGCAGATTACTGCGTACACTAAGTCTACTAAGTGGATAAAAAAGAACTATTCTAAAGAAGACATTTCTCCTGAAACTATAAAACGGCCATACATACCTACCACCTTAGATTTTTTTTCAAACACAAAAAGGGAGTAAAATATTTGTATAACTGTTTGTGTCAAAATAACACAACATCTACTGGGAAAAGGAAATGGGAAGCAATGTTTGATTTTGATGAACAAATATGGAGAAAAATATACTTAACACCATTCAAAATTTGTAAAAATACAAAATTACAATGGCTTCAACTTAGAATAAATCAATATATTCTAACTACAAATTCATATCTTTATAAAATAGGCCTTGTCGATAGTCCACTCTGCAGTCCTTGTAATACTGAGAATGAAATGATAGTTCATACATGATGGGAATGTGAAAAAGTACAGTTGTTTTTGACAAGTTTTGAATTTTTGTTAGATTTATGATTCATTTCCTTTACTTTCAACAAAGAGTCTTTTATCTGTGGATTTGATGAGGGAAAAAACAATGTTGACAACTTAATTATTTTAGTTATGAAGCAATATTTGTATAACACAAGATGCCAGGAAAAGAGCATGTCTTTATCAGCTTTGAAAACCCTTATTAAAGAAACATATCACACTTAGAAATATATAGCTACTGGTAAAGGGGAAAATTATCTTACCATCTTTAAGAATGAATGGAAAAACTGAAAAAGATTACTGGTCTCTACACAAAATATAGAAATACTTAGATGTTTCATTCTCTGTAAAAAATTATAAGAGATATGCGATTTCCATGTCTGTCCTCTGCATAGACATGTTTGCCTGGTGATCACTTCCTATATTGTAACTGATATCCTAACTTGGTTAACTTTTTGAATATGATAGGAAGTTGTGTTTTTTTTCTGTAAGAGTTATCGCCCTTTGTTATCTCGTTGCTTCAGTCTTGCTTGATTTTGCTCTCAACAAAACTTGGAATATTCTGCTATTATGACTTGTAGTCTCTTAAGTAGCATTGTTCCTTATTGAAAATTTTCTCAAGTATTTTCATACAAGAATCTATGTCTGGAATGTGGTGTACTTTGCCTTAACATGGTTCAGAATCATATACTATGATTCATTCTCAAGTTGGGCGAATCTTGGTATGATTGACTATCAATGCCATATTTGTATATCCTCTATAGTGATATCTATATTCTACAAATATTTACAATATATAGGTGTATGGAAATATAGTTGATACAAAAACTGGTCAAAGTCCCTGGCAATATTAATATGAATATAATATTATAATAAAAATAACAATAATGAGAGACTTTACTCATGAACGAGTTATTTCCTTTAATAAATACATCAAAGTCCTTTGTCATGTCAGTATGTACCCTTTTCCTCTCTTATTCAAGTTCTCTTTCTCTATGTTGATTCAATTTTTCCTTTAATTCTTCTATCTCTCATTCTTTTCTTTCTTAAAATCAGTACATATCACAATTATATGCAGTTACCCTATTAACTACATAGAACATAAAAAAATATGTATCTTTAATATTGTGTTGAATATTTGCTAATGACTAGAAATGGAATGAGTGTGTGTATGTTGTATGGAAAAATGAATTGTTAATGTATGATGTACTGTTAAAAAATCTTCAAAAATAAAAGAAATTAAAAAAAAAGTCTTATGGATAATCTACGGATATACAATGTACGAAAAATTGGGGGTGTTATATCAAGCGTTCTTTGGCGTAGAAGATCTAATACTAATACAATGCTCTTCTTCATTCTCCATCTTGGCCTATACCTATATCAGTCAACACAAAGACTAGTTTCGGCTGTCTCGGTCAAACTAAGGAAGGCCAAAACATGTGTAGTGTTTTTAATACCCAGAGTACTTCAGACTCGTCTGATTCAGCTTCTCATCTTTACATTGATGACAATTCTGGTCATCGTACTCTATCACACATTTGATTATTTCAATTCAACAAGTGTCCAGTTTACTCCCATTCATGTATAAGTTATATCTTAGCCTCCCATGGTTGAAGAGTTAATATGTCACGGTTGATTTACTGTTCCAGAGTTTCTGCTCTACATGTTTTGGATGTTTTACATATATTATTGTTGTAATTTGATTGTCAGATGTTTCCACATTATATTTTTAATCTCCGTTTTACAAAATTTCACAGTCGTTATCAAGACCTAGGTTCAATGTCAACCACGATCACAAACTTATTATCTCTATCACCGTTAGCGGCCGACATACTTTTTTTCTAGATTGGACGGGATCCATCGTGACAGTAGCCACCTGTCTTTTAGGAAAATTCCCTTTATTGAATGCCTGATTGAGGGGATTCAGAGTTTCCGTTTGATTAAGCGTCTCCTCAATTTCTGTTGAATCTTTCAAAAACCGATTTTGAGATTTTGTACTTGAATATTTACTTTTTCAACGTTTGTGCTTTTATAACTATGTAATTATATTGATGTTACATGTTATGTGTACCAAAGTGTCAAAAGGTGCTTAGTTCATTAAAGCATTTAACTGTTTCAATTGTCATTTATAGGCAATAGGAATGCCAACTTGGCAGAGACTAGACTATCTCTTGTGGTATGATAGACAAACATCTTATAATGCGTGCTTAATGTTTTGTGTTTGTTATAAGAATATATAATATGTAAACAAATGGGTTTTTTTCTGATTGATAACTGATTTGTATTTTTCAATTATGATATGTCATATTAGTTGTAATACATGTGTATAAGTACCGAGTGTTCTTGAGTCCTACTATCTAGATCTCGAGTCCGACCGTTCCTGAACTGGAATAAGATGCTAATTGCTATGTTATGTTTACCAATTAGGGGTGTTCGCTGAAATGTGCTATTTACGATAAAAACGATGTTTAGTGATATACTTCATCTGCGTTTATGTGATATTCACTTTGTTAACGGCTAGTAAATAACATGCTGTTGGATATATTTCCATACTTTAGTAACAACACTGACTGGTTTGGTGTAGGGTATCTTCGTCCCTACGGCACAGCTAAAACAATTCTTAACATCTCTTTATTGGTCTTTTTTACCTTCGTTTCAACTTTGTTGAAATATACACTGGAATCATTTTACATGTATGTAAATAGTAGTCATGTATCACATTTTGATTTCATTATCCACGAACTAAAGAGTAATTAAATGATTAAACAATTTTAATGTCATGAAATTTTATTAAAGTAACAAAACAAAAACATTACATAATATGAATTTGAGCGAAGTGCCTTTACTTCTCCTCAAGAGAGGATTCAATATCTCATTTCACATGGTGCAATGAATGAAAGGACATTCTAATACTTCCATTACAAGACTAAGATTTACTGATTCGTGTCTGATCATTCTTTATTTTCATTTTCTTCCTTGCGACACTTCAGCTGTTACGCGGACAAGCATTTTTATAAAACCCATGCTGCAACATCTTGTAATGCCTATCTATGCAACATGCTGATAATGAAACAAAGTGTGTGGGCATTCGGCTTCAAGTAAATCAGCATACTTCATTTAATGAATCATCAGCACGTCAGACCTTCTTTTCATTCATGACCGTTTCTGTTTAGTCGTTGCAGCACATAAATCTACCGCGCATTTTACCATTGGCAATATTTCTGGACTTCTGAAATTAAGCAAACTCATTTGCATAAGTTTCGGTTAAAAATGATAAAAAAAACCAATAAACATTCTGAAGACACATCTGAAAATTGTTCGAACCAGATCAGGATATCTGTTCCAATATTTTTATTCTATCCTTGAGATTTCGTTAGTACAAAGTATAAATAAATCAAAATGCTTTATGAAAATATACTGTTTGTATCAATTTTGCAACCCGTTTATTTATATCATAAATAGTACAGAACGATATTTTTATATATCTTTTTATGTTCATTTACAATACATTATAATGTATTACCGATGGACGATGTGAGAGATTTCTATAATCGTGTAATCTCCAGGTAAGGGTCATTTTGATCTATGGAGTCCTGAAAAAAAAATGGCGCTATCAACAATGTAAAGCTGTTAGTTAGAATTACACAGTTATTAAAATAAGATTTCTGCTGGTATTTCGAAGTATTGAAAGGTATCTTTGTTTTGTAGTTCATTATCAACTGATGAAACAAAAATGTTCTAAATATTACATAAATGACACAAGCGAAACAAATGCAAAGTGAGAAATATAAAAAAAACACGTTTTGCTCTTTGCCAGGGCCCGTGATAAAAAGCCGTGGAACAACGTTCACCTGTCATGCTATTTTTGCGATTTAATCAAGGTCAGTAAAGTTTATCAACGCTTATTGTGAATTATCTTGTTTTGAGAAAACATCTATACTATATACATGTACACACAAATATAAATTGCATGGCCACATAAAGATCAGTAGCAACTCAATCGAATCTAGAAGCTTGAACTTGCTAAACGGACTGTATATATATCCGACAGTTACTTGCTATTCAATCATTTTTAATTTATAACAACATGAAAAGAATTACAGAAAAGCTTGAAAATAACGAAAAGAAAAGGGGATCTTACCATCAAAATGATATACTTTTTACTTGGAGGTGTTATTTTAACACACGCACCATCAGTTTATTAAGGACAATATACAGGTCAGTGAAAAATGTTTTTTTGGAATATACCAGTACTCATCAAATACATATAAATTACTAGCAGGGAAATGTGATCGTATGGTGATATGAGTGGAATTGAAAAACTTTCTAGGGGCATTCCAACAAAAACACACTCTTAAATTGCAGTGGTAAACTACAAATACATATGAACATTTTTTTTTATTGCAATTAAGTTTCATTTAAATAGATAATGTTCATTATGATACCGCCTTGTATATATCACAAATAAGTATAGCATTAAGCTTTGAATTAAGGGTGCTTACCTCCATTAAAACGGTCTTGGGTTTACTCATTTCCTTCATCATTAAAATTTGTTGTTCGGAAATTGCACTTAGCATTTTTAAGGTATTTTTATAAACCTCTTCCATGTTCCCCTACAAGATAGATATGCATTTATGTATAATATAAATACATATAACATCACCGAAACAAAAGATGAAAATTGAAATCGAATTCAATACAAAACGACACCAATAAAGAGAAAACTAAATCTCTAGAATGGTAAACGATTTATACCTGACAGAATTACATGTTTGCGTGTGTGCACATATGCGTACTACATATATGTATACAGTACATGCACACTGTTGACTGTTTTGACTAGTTTATCACCCTGAATCCCCTTCCCTTGAATTCTCTTCTCATCCTCTCTCCTTCTCAGGGTAATTGTATGTGTGTTAGATTTCGTTTGGAAAAATATCTATTAAGTATTAAATAAAGTTATTAGAATGGTATTTCATTTTATTAACAAAATTGCTGAAATCTTCAATAATATTCACAGTTTGGAAATATGTGATATCAAAGTTTTGCTTTTCACACAAACAATGTACGTATTAAACGTGTCGCAACGTTTCAAGACCGACTGATCCTTTTGTTAAGCTATGACTGATTGCAATCATATCATCATATCGTAATATCATTATCAAAATTGCTGAAAATTTATAAAAAAAAAAAATATCTGGGTGGAAAGAAGAAAAAGAAGAAGAGAAAACATTACATAACATTCATTCTGAAAAAGGGACTATGATTGTACACAGTCCTTAAGTGACACACACATTTGTTTATATCGTATACATATTGAAAACAGCGTGACATTTAACCATCCCGAGAAGTGTTTCTTTGGAATACGAGTTTTGAAGGCTTTGTGGATACCTCTATTGGGTATCTTTATAGAGTTGCAAGTAAAACAGTAATTATAAATAGTTCGGTTTTACCGACAATTTTTGAAAGTGTATTATTTCAAATATCACGCTATTCTACAAAACGAATATCTCACTTGAAAAGACTCAAATGATATGTATCATGGCCTTTCAAATTTGTCTTTAAATTTATGTGTATACTGTTACGTGACACTTTCTATAGACGTTGAGTTCCTGGAACAAAAGTATACCGTAAAAGATGATGGAACGACGTTTTGAAGCAGAAACGTGTTAACAAAGAAATTTTATACAATTACCAACCCACCAGTTTGTGTTCCATGTCATTAAAGTGATGTCTTAATTTGTAACAACAGCACGTGGCACGGCTATCGGGGGTTGCAGATCCAACGGACGTACGGCGACTACATATCCGGGGCGAGCCACATGGTGAATGTTCTTCTTCGATACTGGAACAAAGTCACGTGTCAGTAATTCTAAAATATTCAGTCAGTATTTTTATCTTAATCATCCCACAATATTATGATATTCATAAAGTGACATTAAGATGTTCACTGGTAAATGTTTACGCATTACAGTGCCATTATATTTTATCATGTTTGCATGTGTAATTAAGCAATAACTTAGTATATCTAACTCTGTAAATCTATCAGTAATGCTCGGAAACATACCGTTAATGCTGTCATACTTACTTTGTGATTTTATCCGGTAATGTGAAGGATTCTGGCCATTTTGACGTACCTTGAAGAACCCGGATGTAATTTCGATATGGCGGTTGGTACAATCCACTAAGGCCATGGAATAGACAAAATTATTCAAATGGTAGATATTGCACCATATGACAGCAAACTGTTTCAAATTAGAATTTATTGTTTCAGTAATAGATATATTTTGAAAACAAAAACAGCATTGTTCATTTACAAATATTTTGCGTATATTTTTCAGTTCGAGGCTGATAACTAGATACCATGAACGTTAAAATTGAACTACTGATTTCTGCAAGAAAACCAAGCCCCGTATTCGTAAAACCGTCATCAAACTCAGATTACGTACCCTAACTCGATTCATATTAATTGTTGTCATTACTTAATCGAAGGATGAGGCTTAATACTTTTCCTATGGTATGTATTGACTGTATCATTCAATCTCAGTAAGTTGTAAGAACGCTGATTTGAGCACGTAACTTGATTATGATCAAGGAAACGGTTTTATCAATGCGGGGGTCATGTCATGTCTCTATATTTGTCCAAACACAGTTATCACCAATTATTGCAGAATGGTTTTACGGTAAGTATACTATCTAGCACGTCTAAAAAATTGTGTATATAGTAAGTGTGTAATAAAAAATAGAGTGGAATACTGGCACATCTGATGTATACATTTCTTATACCTTTTTACACAAAGAATAAAGGCCACCATGCATTTTCCCCTCAATCAATTCAACAATAAGAAACGCATTTTAAGAATGTATTTTTAGAATAAGTTATTGGAGTACTTACACATTTGAAAGGTAGACAAGAACCCATGCCTTGATATTAATCTAAAAGATTTTGATTTGTTAAATAATCCACATTTGATGTATTTCAGGGGGTATACTCGAACACATTTCTTACAATTTACAAAAAGAATGGACCATATATAATACGTCATAGGATGCAATTATCAAAATAGATAAAGAAGTATCATGATATGATTGCATAACCTATATGTGTATTTCAATCGGTAGTCAAAGACACGGCAATTTTGTTTCGACATATAAAAATATAAAATGAATTTTAAAAAATAATAGAATTTTTTACTTTTATCAACTCAAAATCCCTTTTAAAATTGGTGCATATGTTTGATTTTTTTAGTTATTGAATTTAGTCCATGATATTTCAACTAAAACACTGCATATATAAAAAGCATCACTACAGCAGCGTAGCCCTCACTATACCTGGACGAGTTTTCACTGTTAGGGTTAGTAACTGTGTCGGCACAATTTTCGTGACTGTTAGTTGACATGGTAACGGGTTGCTGTGGTGTAGGGTTTCCTTGCATAAGTAGGTTTTGAGTATTAGTATTTGAGACAGGTGATAACAAATCAGCACTAATCACATTCGTCGAGGATAAACTGTCTCCAGCCTGAATTTTCTGGGAATTCGTTCTTGAGCACATCCCACATTCTTCTACAATTCCAATCGTTGCAACATTTGTGTTATGTTCACTTGAACTCTGCCTCTGGCACAAGTCGTTCGGATTTACGCTTAGTGATTGTGTTAGTAGTTCAGCCGAACCGACACCTAGTGTTTTGTTACTACTATCATTCTCTATAGCTTCACAAACTAAAGTTCCATTCGGATTGCCTCTGACGTTTGCCGATAGATTTGTCTCTGTGTCATAACCTGGATACATAGGAGTGGAATGGGAATTTTCCACTGGATGGACCAAACTTGTCTGGTGAATTTTATGTTGACTTTTATAGCTCTTTCTTCGACTACGTTTACCTACTAATCTTTTGACACTATTAACAAATTTAGATTTTCCATTCAACCGATTTTCGTTTTCTTCATCAAAATTCGAAACTCGAATTCCAGGCAATCCTCCTTGCTTATTAGGCGACGCTTTTTGTGAGGCGGTTATAATCGCACGAAGTCCTTTACACGGGGAATTTGGCGACCATAGATGTCCCGGTGATAGATTTGCGTTAGCTAATTGTTTTGTCTGTTTGCGATCCTTTTCTATTTCCTTTAACCGTCTTTGTCCATAGCATCGGATAATTTGCTGTAAAGCAATAACAAATTTCTATGTTTATAGTGTTTAGAGAAAAGTATATTACAGAAATATTAGTCAATGTTAATTTAGAGAATGACGTAGAAACTGAGTCCCCACATTCACAATTTGTCATTTATATAAATAGTGCATTACTATGTTATATGTATGCTTTGTAATGGTCCAAAATCATTTCACCTTGTCGATGCTATTCAGTTTTATATCAATAAGTAATAGGAGAAATTCTGTAAGGGTCTTTCAACTGTTGACATTTAACATTCGGACATTTTGTAGCGCTCTTGGTCATCTTTTACATCCTATCTTGACCCTTCGAACCAAACCACGATGAGAAATATCAAATGACAGTATACGACTGTGGAATGGACCATTCACTACATTTAATTAGTATTCAGGAAATCGTTATGTGAAAGCAGAACCAACATTAACTTACTGAAACAAACGTGGATTATAAATTAGTAGGCTGAATATACGGAGGCTTCTACGTTTTGCATCAAATGGGATCAGACGCCATAGCAGACCATTATCTTCAGTCACTAGAGAGGTTGATACTTCCAATAAGAATGCATGTAGAACTTTACAAATAAAAGAGTAGGACAATATCGACGTCTGTGCCATTCATAACAGAATGACACCAAACGATAGCCTAATCAATTTTGTAAATTTTGTCATTCAACTGAGACGATTTAATAAGATTTCATTCATAAAAGACAAGTCCAAAGTTCAGACCTTTATCAGTTAAAATCTGCTATGGCGTCTGTGTCGCTTCCTGTTATACTAAAACGTACAACTTCCGGGGGAATCTATGTGCACGACATGACATACTACAAATACTACTAAACCTAAACCATGTGACCTACGTGTGATACCTGATACTGTTCTTGGGTTTCTTATCATCAATGTCCTTAACAACATTTCCATTGCACGGATTGTCTTTGGCCGAAAATTTCAATCTTTTTCTTCCATATTCCACTAAAATAGTCTGCAGATTGATATGCTTTTTATGTACATGGTCATGGAAGCCTCTTTTGCATTTACTTTACATTCCTGCAATTAAAATTTACGAATCGACGCGAATGTCGTTTTTACTCTTATTACCCACGATTCAACTTTATGTTGTCTTGATCATAAAATATTATCTTTTGTTGGATTTAACATTCCAAAAATAAAAAAGAATATGAAATGATCTTAGACAATAAAATAATTATTAATGCTATAAATCTATTAAAATTATAAAGTCAACGATACTTTAAACTATAAACTGTATGTTTCCTTTAATGGTTGGTTATTTGTTCCATTTTCTCTTTTCTTTATTCTGTATTACAGTAGGTAGTAAACGAATGAAAGGCAAGTATCGGTAATTCATTCCGTCGTCTCTCCAGACATGAAGACGAAGGGACGATAAGAAAAAGATAGCGAAGTGCTTATATTCTTTCCTATTCTCCACGTTCTTTGTCTTTTCTATCCTTCGCCTTCTTCGTTTAAAAAGGGAGAGAACGAAGTAATGTATATTATAAATGTTTGGTCCCTTCGCCTTGCACAACGATGAAATGGCACAATTCAAACACCATAAACCTGCGAGATAAAGTTTTCAAATACATGCCAATTCAAGCTTTGTTCTTCTCAGTATAATAAATTTTAAAAAAAAAGTAAAACAACCTGAGCGCTGATCATTTCAAGATATAACCGACTTGATAAGATGCATATTTAGTTTTAATTGGGTTTTTTTCTATATCAGGTATAATTTTCTGGAGTGCGGTAGTAAATTGTACCTACCTCCGCCTCAGGGTGATCCTTGAGGGCCTCTAACACATCCTCCCGAGACAACCCGAATAGTTCCGAATAGCCAACTGATTTTACGTCGGCCGTTCGCCTGAAAGTTCGCAGAAAGATTTAGTAAAGAATAAGCAAAACATATTTAGTCATGATGTTAGAAAAGCAGTGTGTATATTCAATAACTTAATTAACAATTCGTTATCGACATCTGTTAAAACGAAGGGAAAGAGATCAGGAACAACTACAAAAAACAACGGAGGAGCGACAAAGTAATCCGGGTTCTACAGGAAGAACAAGTGTTTTCTACACCAGACATCTGTTATTTCAATTTTGGAGGTAAGAGCACCACTTAAAACACCATATATAATTATTATTATTTTATTAATTCGTTAAACCCTCAATTACTCTTAGAAATATAATATGTTGAAGGGAAATATGTTAACGGAAAAAATACTATCTTTAGAATATCCCAAGCCATTTTTTTTGTAACTAATTTATCTTATTTAGAACTGTTTATTACTCAGAAGAAGGACGTGTTCAGACGGTGTCATAGTGTGGCCATGACCCACTGATAAGAAGATCAAGGAAGTATGTCTGTCACGCCTCCAACAAGGTTATTAAGTTTAAGTACAACACGTCCTCGTTATAAGGAAGCTTATTGTACATGTATAACAACCTAGTATTTCAATATAAATCCACCCTGAGGTATGAACTGACAGAAAAAAAGTTGTTGAAAGTAAATTAGAAAACAAACTCTTGAAAAAAGTTCAATATAAATAAAAATAAAATACATACCATGTCCACAATAAATTTAAGAATATTGCAAGTCAATCTCAACAATACATAACACATAAATCAAAAAACAATACTTCCATGTCTTAATCAAACATGTAGTCGAAAGCAAATCTGAATAATATCACAACTGATTAATTTGATAATGTTCCAGTAAGATTCCATTTAAAATTAAATAATAACTATTTTCCAATTATATCATGATAATATACATAAAATAATAGTGTTAGATGGTAATTCCAATATCATGCTTTAATTCCATATACACACATCACAATACTACCGTATAACAGTAAACTGAAAAATATCTCCATATCGGGGGGATTTGTCACTTACTGAAAACAAAGAAAATGTCCGAGTGTTATGAGAAAGGACACACTGTTGGGCCAGGAATTGACAGCTAGGACACAATGCACTGCTATTGAAAGTGATTTCAAATATTGCTGAAATTATGTTTTGTGTGAGCTTTAGTCCTTTATGCATGACTGAAAGCGTAATGAATACTTTCTTAATTATATTAACTACATTAGGAAATGCACAATGCTTTCATGTCAAAAGATCTTCGGAGTTTACCTATCAAACTATCGTCTTTGGTGCTTTCGAGAGTAAGTATACCTTTAGATAGAACCCGCTTTGATATAGCATTTGAAAGTGAAACAGAATTGCAGTGATACATGCCATAACGCATATATCCCGTTATTTGGAAATAAGATATTAGTTACCTGTTTATACCGGCATCAAGATTAAGAATACCAATCTCTCCGAAAAAGTCTCCAGTTCCCATTTGAGTCAAAATTGTTCCTGTTTCGCTACAAAGAAATAAGATATGATAAAAAATATAAAACTGTATCATGTTCACTTTATCATCATTTCGCGCAAACAGTTCGTTTTTGTACATTATCTTCCTATGATACTACAGTCGAACCTCGTTATCTCGAACTCCTTTAACTGAAAGTTTTTCCACGACCCCGTCGACTTCAAGATAACTAGGTTCGACTGTATATTAAACATATTTTTCGTATGATTGCTTATGTGATAACTGTACTGTTGATTACTTTTTTTTAATTTAATTTTTAATTTTAACATTGAAATTAATGCAGTTTAATATGTTGAAATCTTTATTGTGTACAAAATTATCTTTTTTTTACCCTTCGCCTCTTTTTTAGGCCTGCTAATTCCAATTTCTCATCCAGAGTTACCTATCTTTGTATAACATAACTGGAAAACTCGTTGAGCAGAGTCAATGTTTCTCTATATACAAATTTGTTATAAAACCTATCATCCCTTTTTAAAATCATTTTCCAAGCCAGTTTTATATAATGCTTAATATTTTTAGAAGAAATTGTTGTTTTGGTAATAATCATCACCTAATAATTTCAACGAGACCATCAGCTATAATAAACATCTCCCGTGCTACTTCTCCACGTCGACAGATCAAATCTCCCGGGGTAAAAATGTACGCCCTCATCTTCAGCACCAGGTCATGAAGAAATTCCGGCTGGCACTCTTGAAATATGGTTACCTGATTTGAAAGGAAAGTGTGTAAAAATATTATAAATAAAGATAAACAACGAAAGAAATCTTTCTACAAAAAGTCTTGTTCTACCTTAACAGGATACAACTATGTGATCTAATTTTATACTGTATCAGATAGTGTCATAAGAATTGTTTTTTTATATATACATATTTAGTAAGTCATCTTTAATAGTGATATATTTGAAGTTTTTTCTTTTGTCTTTACTTGATAATTTGTTAGTAAAATTTGATTTCGTAATTTGGAATTTAGCGAGCATGATTGATCGGTGTAGACGAAATAGGTTATAAATCTAACTTCTGTTATATGTGAAGATACATATATGCAGACCAGCCTTTGCCGTAACTTTCATAGTGTGTAAATCAACAATGACTTTGTTATGAGCTATACAGACACAGTGAATTGTTTAATCTAAAATAGTTTTCTTTTTAGTTACCATTTCATGAGGACGAATATTAAAAGAAAATATAAAATGAAAGAAAAGTTTCGATAGTACTTTGAATAATGAATTGATTTACTGAAAGGAGGAAACATTTTCATAATATTTTAATTATATCTATATTAATTCGTTGTTTCAATCACATATTTATACCGACCGTGACTGGAAAATATGCAAATATTTTCTCAACATATATCTACCTTATATCTAGTGTTAATCTAATGTCAATTTCGTGAATTAATACATATTTTGAGAAAATCATTTTAAATTCTAAAGATTGTTGTGCCTGTAAGGATCAGTTAATATTAATATTAATCCGTTATTAAGTCAAAATCAAAAGATGCGTTTTAAAGTAACTCTTTTTCAACCTTTTTTCATGCATGAAAAACCTTTTTTGTAAACACAATCGTTTGACTGTCTATGTATAAAGAAACAATCAAAAGCAGCCTATTTCATGAAAACTGATTATTTAGATACTATTGATAGAAACGTCAATAAATGGGCACGTACCTTTTTCAGTGTCTCGAGGTTTACATGAATGGCCAGCTCAGTTTTAAACTTATCAGGTAGCATACCTAGAGAATTGATGTCAGATCCCTTCATCCTGCCACTGTTGTAAAAAAATGTATTAAGTTAAATGTTATATATAAATGTCATGAAACTACACGTAGATAACAATTGGCGATTATATTTGCATAATATTTTGTATGACTATAGGTATAAAATAATCGTGTTATTTCAGTATGTGTTTCTTGAACCATAACGCTTTTAGTACATATAAATCAATGACATATTTTTGTGTATTCCATCATGTAATGTCACGCATTGTGACATCAAAGTTAAGATACAAAACATGAAGTCACAACTCTGTGAGAGTGCATTGCAGACGATAGATATTTAACATACATGGCGTATTTGAGGTCTTGCAGATGGTCAAAATTAAATGCTTTTCTAATTTCATGCAAGGTAATGTTATTTAAAGAGCTCTTATTCGTTTCATTTGATATTAGAGTGATAAGCTCTCATCAAACTTTTCCTTTATCCAAGAAAAGCCTCACATAAAATAAATAAAACCTCTTGACTCATTTTATTATTTCAGATGTCATTTGTATATCATATTACTCAGAATGACGTCATATTGCGCGCTGATATGTCTTTCATCATTATTCCTGTGAGATGAGTCCATTGATATTGCAAAGATGCACTTCAATTGTTAAAGTCAACATAATGTAACAGAAAACAATTAGATGTAAAACAAAAGTTTTTGGTGACAGATGATTTTCTGCAGTATTTTATCATAAAGAATAAAATATCCAGTATCGTTGTTGCAGCTAAATAAAATTATATCAAACGACTACCATAAAAGGGAAAAACTATTTCATTTCAACGTTATCATAACCGTGATAAATATTACTGCAACGCTGTTATTACATTTTATAAAATAGGTATAGCGTGACCGAAATTATGTAGATTCCGTTATGTAGATTTTTTCACATTTATTACATATACAATAATGACGACTAAAGAGTAATAACAAAAGCAAGTAAAGATTTAAAAGTTGTGGATTCATAAGCTCAAACATTATAATAGCATCCTGAAATGATAGTTCCTTTACCCTTCCATCGTTACACGTAACCTCTGCGCATTGCATAATTAGCAATCATACAATAAAACAATAATAAAAATGTTGAAATTTACAAAGAAATAAATACCACAATGATTAAATATAAACCCCTCAACAAGTTTCATTTCCTTATACATGTTTCATATTGCTTATTTTCCTTTTTGATAACATGTTTCAGGTCATATTCCTTCACTTACTTTTTTTTCTTTTCTGTTCTTTTCGTATCACCTTTGTACCGTTTTCACACGAAAGTGTACAACTTTGTTCACGTTTCAGAAGCTGAGGTAGTATAACCGTTTCCACACATATCTTTACCGACTTTGTACACATTTCGGAGCTGTGGTAAACTTACCACTTCCAGATGCAATCGCACTGTCGTTGTACACATGTCTGAGCTTAGGGAGACCGTTTTCAGATGTAATCGTACATTTTTTGACCACATTTCTTTTGTGTGGAGACTTACTGTTTCCAAACGTAATTGCATCATCTTTGTGAACATGTTTGAAGTTTCGGGACACTTATCGTTTCCAGACGTAATCGTACCATCTTTGTACCCGTTTCTGAAGCTGTAGGAGACTTACCGTTTCCACACGTAATCGTACCATCTTTGTACCCGTTTCTGAAGCTGTGGTGGAACGTTGTGCATCCTCATGTACAGCTTAGCCCCATCCTACATCAGACATAAAACTTTAAACATCTTAAATCGGTAACCATAATATCATATAAGTCTACAGAGTATACTGACTACGTTTATGTTATTTCCATAAACCATTTTGTCCTCATACAAATTATACTTGGGTGCCAATGATTGTAAAATTCCATATGTTTGACTTATGATATGATCATTTCGTATTCCAACTTACCAGAAGCCTCTCAAATTCCTGTCTACTGGCATTTCGGTTTGTTATAACATTTCCCACCTGTCCTGAAAACAATAATTAAACATGTTTTATATTCATCTACAAAAAAATGTATGTTTGTAAAATGTTTATCGGTTTGCAATCACCATAATGAAAATATCTTCTCAAAAAACGCTCATTCATTCGTCTCAGAAAACTCATTAACTTAGTTACACTCGTGTGATAAGCATAATTCACAAAATTTAACCTAAGCAATGAGCGTTCTAAAAAGTCATCGATATTCTGTCACACTCATAAATCACATAACTTCACATCATCTGCATATCTATATGGAAATTAATATATTGTGCAGGATAACATTATTCCAACACAAATACTCCGTTCGGAAAGGACGATTTATATCTTCGCCACACATATCCACAGGCATGTAATAAGTCAATTTACTTCTCTTACTTTCAGTTTTGAATACATCGATTTTGCATTAACAGTGTATACAAAGTTTTGGTATGAATGTGAATTCTTTTAATACATCCTCCAACGTTAAGGTACTATTTACCCGGTTGAAAAGAGGAAAGGATCTACTGATGTATATATGAAAATAAAGAAGAATGTCACGCCCTCTCTCTGATTAACCTCTAATATATAAACGAATTAACAAGCAAAATGAGATTTAATTTAACTCTGCTTTTTAGTCTCCCCCTCATATTTGATGTCCTCTCAGTCCGTTACTTACAGTTTTGACATTAACTTCTTATTACGCATTGCGTGCCAATTTTTCGGTTTATATTTACCTTTTTCATTTTACTTTTCGGCTTTTTGTCGTTAATTACTTCTTTTTTTTTATTTCAACTTGAACAATTATAATGTAAAGCCTATCTTGGTTCTTTTATCAGTGCAGAAAAAAACTTCCACATAAGACTTAATTAACTGTAGCACGTTACTGACAATGCTATGTATTATTAAACGCAATGATAGCCAGATCTTAACTTTTTAAAATAGCAAAGTTATGTTATTCTACACGCGTTATAGATAAGGAAAGCAGCCCCTTTAGAACTTCCTTATATGTGAGGGTGTGTGTTTGAGGTTGTAAACGTGTTCTGGTTGTCATTGTTATTTATTTTCAACGTCACGTTGCTGACGTCAACTTCAAAAATACACAAAAGTGGCTCTATGACTGCGAAAAAAATTACATTTAACAAGCATATAGAAGGATTTTAAAAGAAAAAATATCTATCTTTCCAACGGTACTAAGTATTTTTTTGTACATCAACTAGAAATGTGGTTTTTGATGCAAGAAAGTTTGGTGGGGTCGATTTGTTGACATCGAGAGCTTCCTCCCTTCTCGTACATTGGGGTTGGCATATTTACTGAAAGTCGATCTAAACTCCTAAAACATGCAAAATTACTTCGAACACCTCAATTAGGGTCCAAATATAACTGTAACAAATTCTCAGGTCTCTGTGCTGTACACTACCAACTATGCCATGAGACGCAATATACACTGCTGCGATTTGGAATACCAGAGGAGTTGTAGATACTTTTAAGATATAGAGAGCTTGATTTGGTAACAAAAGCCGGTATTTCTAATCTTAAACAATTACACACACGAGTGTCTAAACATATTTAACAAACACAGCCCATGAACATTGATTCGAATACTTTAAAAAAATTACATGATTGCCACGCACTTAGGCTAACAAATTTGCACGATACTTTCCTCTAGCTTATTTTCCCCCGACATCTGTTTGCAGACAGCTGCATCTGAAACGTTCTATTCTGTTTTTGTTACTCAAAATATCTAAGGTTTGATACTTGTCATTCATGTCGGCTTGGCTTTGCAATAGCTCTATTAATCATTCTTACAGTACAGAACAAACACAATTGATTCAAGTGCAGCACGACGGTATCGTATGCTCTGGAATATTAAGTTTAGAACAGAATTGTTGAACGTCGAGCAATTGGAAAACAAACAAAGAGGAATTTCGAAATCAACGTGAAAGAAACCCTGTTATTTTTTTTGGCAAACTCATAGTATTGATCAATTAAGAAAAGCATGCCAGATTTATAGGACTTCTTGTACATTATTAGAAAAATAAACTTTCAAGTAAGTCTTTTTCATTTCTGTTCATCCAGATTGATCGTAGCCAATAACCGAATGGTAAAGCTTTGCAATCACCTCTTTGACGTTCGGTATGCTACTATGTGTACGTGACAAAAGCCGTTACCCCCAGATACACCAGTTGACTTGACCCAATGAGTATAGTTCAGACCAAATCCATTTTAGTTAGGGATAATAACAATATGTTCTTTGATCATTGTCAGTCAGCCGTTCCGTTTCATTGGTTTGTCATGAGAGTGAAAGATTGTCAGTGAATTAAAAATATCACCTGCATGTTTTTTATGCATAGATTTCCTGGTCATCTGTACATTTTATAATTCACTATAAATAAATTTCACTTGTATGATTATAATTCAACTTTTTATATAGCTATATGAATGAAAAATATATAATAACAGGTGACAAGGAATTCGAATACTTCAAATCAGCTTAATAGACTTTCAAATGTAACTTGACACTTTTGCAAAATCTTATTTATTAATGTTACGTAACCGATAATCACCATGCGCTGTTGTTCTATGTCGCATTGAAATTCAGGGTCTAGTTTTAAAGCCCTAAAATATAAGGTGCCCTGTTCTTATTAGATGCTCGTCAAACGTATTATAAGAATTGAGTTGTTCAAAGAAGCTATTTTGCAATTTTGCACTTTACCTCAATATGTAGATTTACTTGTCTACATAGTGAAGACGTTCATAGAAAGCAAATACATAATAGCATGTAGTTGTTATTTCGTTGATTAAAAAAATTCGTTGATAAAATAAAAATAAAATATGAAGGACAAAATTTCATTTTAAAAGTCTGCACTAATGTAATATTTGAATTGGAAAACAGGCAGCAATTTGTTCGTTATGTGGGGCATGTTATCAGATTACAAGGATCCAATAAAACCAGGATAGCCCTTAGATTGACACCCCAGGGGAATAGACCAAGAGGCAGACCTAAGACCACCTGGCGCAGAACCATCGGATCTGAACTGAAAGAGAATGATATGACCTGCAGAGAAACTGAAACAAAGGCAAAAGACAGAACTGGATGGCGAAAATTTGTGGCGACCTTATGCTCCGGCCGGGGCGAAGGGAAAGTAGGTAGGTATCAATCAGAATGATCCCATTCACAGAATCAGGTAGATAGCAAATGATTGGTCGCCCGTTGAGAAAGATCAGCAGAAACATTCCTTACTTTGACGTTACGTAGATCAAGGAAATATCAACAAAGTTTGGATTCAGCAATGTCAATAAATGTCACCCCTTAAAACGCAATGGACCTTGTGTTAAGATTGTGGTGTGTCAAATAGAGTACGTGAGGGGAAACGGCTTTTGTCACGTACACAAAGATTTACCGTTCAGAGTTTGGCTACGATGAATCCGGATAGGCTGTATTTAGGTTAGGCGTATTTCCTGATTCTATGAGACATATTGTGTTTGATATAAACAACAGCAGATCATTGGTATAGGTTGCATGCAGACATGTGTTTGTTAAGTATTGTATGATACAGTATTCTCGTTATTGGCCGATTTAATCTATTGAACGTGCGGTCTCTTACCTTCCTTGTAAAAAATGACTAATCGATTACAGAATAGAATATTTACAAACAATATACGTCAGAAAAATACCTATTCAATGTGATAATAAACCCTTCTCCGTATCATCTTCGTGAAAGAAAAAAAATGATATAAGAAAAATATCAAATGTGAATATATTACAATTTACTGAGATTTTTTAATAAAACAAAAAAGTGTTTTAAACGAAAGAAAAGATTTCAGATACGATTTTGAATTACGGTATCATTTATACCACCTACCGGTAGCATGATAGATTAAATACCATGGGTTGTCAGTATAAGAAGAAGTTGAGAAAGACTTGAGAACAACTTGAGAACAACTTGAGAACTGATCTACCCATTTCAAAGCACTTTGGAACGTATTTCTCAAAACAGAACGTCTGCTCGCGTCAGGTGAAGTCCGAAACCGGAAATAATTTCCACACAAAAAGGTATACGAGGGTATAAGAAAATAGTCCGTCATAAACAGATTAATACAAAATCACGAAAAAATATTGTGAGAATAACAACACCATTTCAGCGTAAATATGCATATGGAAAAGCCAATAACGATCAGATATTTTTTTTTAATTATTTTGTTCTACTTGACTTTAAGGTTCATGGTATTCCTCCGCGCAAATCTTCTATTTGTTCACATTTGCCACAGGCCGAGGATTTGCGATCGATGACAATTGAGCCTGGAAGTCGTTTGGAAAATATGGTGTGAAGTTGACTTTTTTTAATGAAGAAATATATAAGGTAGTAGTATATAGATGATAAACAGTTTATCACACAATATTTACAGGGTTTGTCGTTCGAACAGTTTTCTTATCGCTCACATGGATAATATCTCGAGTCCACCTGCGATGGGTTTTCGATTATATCCACGTGATTGCGATAAGAGAATGTGTTTTCACGACAAACCCAGAAATCACAGTGTGAAAATAAATGAATATCAATGTTCATACCTGTGTAATTACATCAACGACATAAAACAAGAACAGCATTATTAAGTAACGAAACAAGGGTTCGCCAGCCTGTTGGCAGTAAAACTTCATCTCTGAAACAGGCTCTTGAAAAGCGATTAGCTTTCAATTCAATTCATTGTACATAACTAATAAGTACAGCAATAGGGATGAGGTAACCGGTAGATCAATGACCCTTCCAGCATTATTAAAATGAATTCAAAGAATAATGACAATAGATTGTGAAAGTCAATGTCCTTACCGACAATTGTGGCGAAGATGAAAACACCGATTAGGTAACTGACTATGACGAAAACATACCTGAAAGATAATTAAAAAATAAATTAAGAACACATAACATATTTATATACTAAGGTTATCTAGCTCATGTCTTTATTGAAAGGTTTTTCAACACTGCTATCGAAATAAATTGCACAACCCTTACCTAATGAAACATTTTATTTAAATCCAAAGCGAAAAAGCATGGAAGTAAGAACCCTTGTACTATATAGAGGAAGACAAGAAAAAACAACCATTCTCATTATAGTTTACAATTTAAGGTTTATTAATAAAAATGCCATAACGGGATCGGAAATCATATTTAAAACATTGCGGAAGCTTTGCAATAGAGTTGCTTATAACCATTTGTAAGACGCGCTTAATCGCATCTGAAAGCCTTCGTAGTGGCAAATCTTGTTAAAGCATTATACCCCTAACAATATATACCTGCATTAGTAATTTCGAAATGTTTAAGTTTCTTTCTAATGATCTGACAACATGAAATGCAATACAAGAGATAATATGTAAAGGGCGAAAATTTTCAATTGGATCGACTAGTTTGAATTTAAGCAGTTTATTTTTATAGTATAAGTAGTTGATTTTAGTTTTAAATGGGAACATGCTACAGTAAAACCTCAATATATTGTCCCCCGTACCATTTGCCACCTCATTTATCGCTTACATATTTTAACGTAACTTTTTCTTGTTTTCTGAAGAATTCCTTTCTACGTTGCCCTCAATTTATCTCCTTCACCTATGCAAAGCTAACTTTTTCTTAGACGAATGGTGGTAGCATAACGTGCATGCCTTTTAATTAAATATAATCATCGTAAAAAATTATATGTTAAATCTACTCATATGGGTTTTTTTCAAATAAGCAAAATAATTTAGAATTCTATTTCTGGTGTCAGTCAACTAGTGCAACTTGATATAAATTGATTCTGACATCAATAAATGCGATAGACAGATGGATCCTGAGCAGGGGTAGAACAGTTAACATAATATATAACTCATCTATATCTAACATCCCAAAATGAAAATTATTTACCCTAAACTAAAATCAAACATTTATTACTAGTATATCACTAAATAGTGCGTATCATACATTTCATCGTTTGTAGAAAAGTTTCGGCAGATAGGTATGCGAGCAGTCAAATGAAAGAATTCAATACGGTTTTAGATACACTCATTCCTACACAATTCATAGCAATTTCCTGGTGACAATTAACAAAAACATATCAAAACCACAAAACAAAAAACAACAAAAAGGAAAAACCAGCTACCACAGCGTACAAAACTAAACACAAGTGTTAAATCAGGATGTGCAAATCAATGCTAAGTAAATCAAAACAATGAACGTAATTCAGTGTTACACAGAGGGAGACGTGAACTGTCCATGCTGATACCACCATTCATGTTTACAGAAACGAAAACACTGTGAGAATTTGACAACAAATACTTACGCTGAATAGGAAAGGCGAGCACTGTAACACAAAAATCTCACCGTGATATCTGTGTGATGTTTTCTCTAAGTGACGATTACCCTAAAGTTTCACCTTCTTATTTGTTTGATATTATTTACAGTAGATGCTGACGATTCCTTATACAATAATACACAAGCCTAACTGATATCTGTGCGATGTTGTCTATATTAGTGACAATCCCTGTATACAGTACAAACCTGCCCGTGATATCTGTGTGATCTTTTCTCTAAGTGACGATTACCCTAAAGTTTCACCTTCTTATTTGTTTGCTATTATTTACAGTAGATGCTGACGATTCCTTATACAATAATACACAAGCCTAACTGATATCTGTGCGATGTTGTCTATATTAGTGACAATCCCTGTATACAGTACAAAACTGACCGTGCTATCTGTGTGATGTTGTCTATATTAGTGACAATGCCCGTATACAGTTCAAACCTGACTGTGATATCTGTGTGATGTTGTCTATATTAGTGACAATCCCCGTATACAGTACAAACCTGACCGTGCTATCTGTGTGATGTTGTCTATATTAGTGACAATCCCAGTGTACAGTACAAACCTGACTGTGATATCTGTGTGATGTAAAACCTGACTTTGCTATCTGTGTTATGTTGTCTATATTAGTGTCAATCCCCGTATACAGTACAAACCTTACCGTGCTATCTGATTGATATTGTTTATATTAGTGACAATCCCCTTATAAAGTACATACTTTACCGTTCTAGTTGTGTAGTCTAGAGTATATTTTGTGACTAACCCCATGCATATTGTTTCAAAAAGCTTACATATCAATAAATATTTAAATAAAATTATTCATTATTCAAACTAACTTTTATGTTAAAATGTACATTGCAATTTTGTGGGGGGTTTCTTCTTCTATAAAACAATACCAAATCAATAATATTTCTTTAAAACAAATGCTACTATTAAGAATTAACTCGAAACCATGTCATACTAGCGTAGCTATCTATATACAGATGTGATTGCTCAACATTGTTATATTTTTTGTATGAAAGGCAAAATAACAAAAACGAAATAATGGAAATCGCAAAAATTGTGGTAATGAGTGCATCTGATTTTACTGAGAGGTTCGCGGGTAAAAGCAACGTTTTCAGTCCCGTGTGCCAACTATTTGATCTAACAAAAATATTAGATAGTCTTCTGTATGTCACAATAATATACAATAGCAACGCATTCCTGATATAGAAGACGCATATTTACAGCTCTGAACTTAAAGTTATAAATATTGATTTTTACAAGCAAAAAAACTAACACGTATATGACAAAAATTACTGTTTCTAAAAAGGAATATTTACTTACTCCCAATTAGTTTCCGGTGGTGGAAGGTCACCTATCGTAGTTAGGGTCAAGGTCGACCAAAACAGTGAAGCTAGATACTTCCGGGTCACCGATGAGAACTCTCCTATTGGTTTAGGGTACGACCAGTCCCCTTTGAAATCTTCGGCTTCTGATATAAGGTAATAAAAGGCAGCAAACCAATGAGAACCGAGGAAAAGTATATGCGTCAGATTGGCTACACGAAAGAAATTTGGATACGCCGTCCGTGATTCTAGCATGTAAAGGAACCGAAACGTTCGATACAGCTTGATGAATCTTGGGAATCGCACCATTGGGTGTATTCCAATGAAAAACTGTATAAAATCCAATGGAAACAAACACACGAGGTCCAAATAGAAATATTTTGTTGAGATATAATTTTTGGCAAGTTTTACGGAATCAAACACCATAAGTCCTTGATCTAAGTACCCTGTACGGAACTGACAAACGATATCTAAAACATACACAATGTCGCATACGATGTCGCACGTGATCCACACGAATAAATGGTTCTCGTGTATCTCTCTAAATGCTTCACGTGCAATGCACGTCCATAGATTATAGAGCACGGCCACCGTGACTAGTCCTGTCCAATACAACATCAGGTTACCGTCCATCCGAAACACTGTTCGATGTTTTTCTTTTGTCTCATGTTTGCTTACATTTTCAGTGTGGTTTTCGACAGGATTACAATTGGATTCTACCCTATAAGGCTGTCGTGTTGAAAACTTTTTCAGAAATGAATCTTCACGTGTCACAGTGGACTTTTTCTTTGGTGTTACGGCGTTCGTGACCTTGACCGCGTGCCGGAGACTGCGCCATCCTTTGCCTACCTCCTCTTCCTCTTCCGTACCCGGGTTTGCTGTTTGTCCCGTGCGACGCCCTAATCGGGACATTAGGTTTCGAGTCTTTGACCTTCCTGGCGAACTACTAGAGATGGAAGACGTACTTGTCTTTCTTTTTTCCTTTTTCGATCGAACTTCCGGGGACGGTGTTCCCGCAGGAGTTTCTACTTCCGGTGAGGACGATAACTCCATATCTATGCCTTGTGCATCTCTTTGGTTGATCTCCAATTCCATGATAGAAATTATTTTCGAAAATGTTACTTTCGTATTCAAAGTTCCAATCATCTAGCTCTTGTTCGTCGATATATATCCTATGTATAATAGCAGTCCTGAAAGCTTCTGAATGTCATCTTGGTAGCGTCTTCGTATAATTTAAGGAACTTCAGTTCCTCGTTAACGCTGGAACGCTGAGTAAACACCTTTTTCTCGTCTGCCGGTTATATATTTATCACGTGTTGATTGTTTTCGGTCATAGTATACCCGTATTAAGGGCCATTTCAGTCTGTGTCTAGTCTCATTGTTTTCTTCTATCTGTTATACTAACATAAGCGTAATAGAAGGTAACATAGCTACCCTGCTTACCAACATCGACAAATGTAAATAACTAGTGTTAAAAAACAGATAACGTATATACGGTCTCTCATCGTTGTATTGTTATTACTATTTCTGTGGTGAGTTTTCAAATCGATCGCAACATTTCATTTTATTTATTTTTAATTCTAATCACGTTTAAAATTTCAAGTGTTATATAATTATCTTTTGGCTTCGATCAATCTAAATGATTTTCAGAATTGCGTATATGAGCAATATCCATATAGAAAATCCTCATTCAAATGAAATCATTGGTCAGAACGGTTTTGTGGTGAAACAATTGTCTCAGTTGTAACATATTTTAAAAAGTCTCTTTTAAACTGCAGCGCCGCCTCGAGATACAGTGAGTACAGGAGATAACTCTGTAGAGCTGTTCACATGTTAAATGACGCACAGTTGCACGTGTTTCTATTTATATATCCAAATCAGCATTCGGGGATGACAGAGCGTTCCTGGTTAAGTTTTCGTTCTTTCTACACATCTGCAAATAGAGACAAAAACGGTTAGATAAAAATCCTACAATATAGATACAAAATAAGGACAAACACGGAAAGATAGAACGCCTGTAATATAGAGACAAAAACGGTAGGATGGAAAGAACACCTGCATTATAGAGACAAACAATGTCAGATAAATTGTCTGCAATAAAGAGACAAAAAACAGTAAGACAGATTGTCTGCAATAAAGAGACAAAAACGGTAAGTTAGAAAGGTAACAATATAGAGACAAAAACGGTAAGATAGAAACCTAACAATATACAGACAAAAACGGTAAGTTAGAAAGCTAACAATATAGAGACACAAATAGTAAGATAGAAACCTAACAATATACCGACAAAAACGGTAAGTTAGAAAGCTAACAATATAGAGACAAAAATAGTCAGATAGAAACCTAACAATATACCGACAAAAACGGTAAGTTAGAAAGCTAACAATATAGAGACAAAAATAGTAAGATAGAAACATAACAATATACAGACAAAAACGGTAAGATAGAAACCTAACAATATACAGACAAAAACGGTCAGATAGAAAGCTAACAATATACAAACAAAAACGGTAAGATAGAAAGCAAGCAATATAGAGACAAAAACGGTAAGATAGAAAGCTAACAATATACAGACAAAAACGGTAAGATAGAAAGCTAACAATATAGAAACATAAACGGTAAGATAGAAAGCTTATAATATAGAGACAAAAACGGTAAGATAGAAACCTAACAATATACAGACAAAAACGGTAAGATAGAAAGCCAGCAATATAGAGACAAAAACGGTAGGATAGAAAGCTAACAATATACAGACAAAAACGGTAAGATAGAAAGCCAGCAATATAGAGACAAAAACAGTAAGATAGAAAGCTAACAATATAGAGACATAAACAAGAAGATAGAAAGCCTGCAGTATAGAGACAAAAACAGTAAGATAGAAAGCCTGCAATATACAGACAAAAACGGTAGGATAGAAAGCTAACAATATACAGACAAAAAGGTTAAGATAGAAACCTAACAATATACAGACAAAAACGAAAGATAGAAAGCTAACAAAANAAAACACTAAGATAGAAAGCCTGCAATATAGAGACATAAACAGTATGATAGAAAGCCTGCAATATACAGACAAAAACGGTAGGATAGAAAGCTAACAATATACAGACAAAAAGGTTAAGATAGAAACCTAACAATATACAGACAAAAACGAAAGATAGAAAGCTAACAAAATACAGACAAAAACGTAAGATAGAATGCTAACAATATACAGACAATAACGTAAGATAGAAAGCTAACAATATAGAAACAAAAAGGTTAAGATAGAAACCTAACAATATACAGACAAAAAAGGTTAAGATAGAAAGCCTGCAATATACAGACAAAAACAGTAAGATAGAAAGCCTGCAATATAGAGTCATAAACAGTAAGATAGAAAGCCTGCAATATAGAAACAAACAAAAGTAAGATAAAAAGCCTGCAATAAAGAGACAAAAACAGTAAGATAGAAAGCCTGCAATATAGAGACAAAAACAGTAAGATAGAAAGCTTACAATATGGAGAGAAAAAACAGTAAGATAGAAAGCCTGAAATATAGAGACAAAAACAACAAAATAGAAAACTAACAATATAGAGACAAAAACAGTAAGATAGAAAGCCAGCAATATACAGACAAAAACGGTAAGTCTGTGTGATGTTGTCTATATTAGTGACAATCCCCGTATACAGTTCAAACTTAACCGTGCTATCTGTGTGATGTTGTCTATATCAGTGACAATCCCTGTATACAGTNCAGTAAGTTAAAGAGCCTGTATGATAGAGACAAAAACAACAAAATAGAAAACTAACAATATAGAGACAAAAACAGTAAGATAGAAAGCCTGAAATATAGAGACAAAAACAACAAAATAGAAACCTAACAATATAGAGACATAAACGGTAAGATAGAAAGCCTGCAATATAGAGACAAANATGTCTATATTAGTGACAATCCCTGTATACAGTACAAACCTGACCGTTATATCTGTGTGATGTTGTCTATATTAGTGACAATCCCAGTGTACAGTACAAACCTGACTGTGATATCTGTGTGATGTAAAACCTGACTTTGCTATCTGTGTTATGTTGTCTATATTAGTGTCAATCCCCGTATACAGTACAAACCTTACCGTGCTATCTGATTGATATTGTTTATATTAGTGACAATCCCCTTATAAAGTACATACTTTACCGTTCTAGTTGTGTAGTCTAGAGTATATTTTGTGACTAACCCCATGCATATTGTTTCAAAAAGCTTACATATCAATAAATATTTAAATAAAATTATTCATTATTCAAACTAACTTTTATGTTAAAATGTACATTGCAATTTTGTGGGGGGTTTCTTCTTCTATAAAACAATACCAAATCAATAATATTTCTTTAAAACAAATGCTACTATTAAGAATTAACTCGAAACCATGTCATACTAGCGTAGCTATCTATATACAGATGTGATTGCTCAACATTGTTATATTTTTTGTATGAAAGGCAAAATAACAAAAACGAAATAATGGAAATCGCAAAAATTGTGGTAATGAGTGCATCTGATTTTACTGAGAGGTTCGCGGGTAAAAGCAACGTTTTCAGTCCCGTGTGCCAACTATTTGATCTAACAAAAATATTAGATAGTCTTCTGTATGTCACAATAATATACAATAGCAATGCATTCCTGATATAGAAGACGCATATTTACAGCTCTGAACTTAAAGTTATAAATATTGATTTTTACAAGCAAAAAAACTAACACGTATATGACAAAAATTACTGTTTCTAAAAAGGAATATTTACTTACTCCCAATTAGTTTCCGGTGGTGGAAGGTCACCTATCGTAGTTAGGGTCAAGGTCGACCAAAACAGTGAAGCTAGATACTTCCGGGTCACCGATGAGAACTCTCCTATTGGTTTAGGGTACGACCAGTCCCCTTTGAAATCTTCGGCTTCTGATATAAGGTAATAAAAGGCAGCAAACCAATGAGAACCGAGGAAAAGTATATGCGTCAGATTGGCTACACGAAAGAAATTTGGATACGCCGTCCGTGATTCTAGCATGTAAAGGAACCGAAACGTTCGATACAGCTTGATGAATCTTGGGAATCGCACCATTGGGTGTATTCCAATGAAAAACTGTATAAAATCTAATGGAAACAAACACGCGAGGTCCAAATAGAAATATTTTGTTGAGATATAATTTTTGGCAAGTTTTACGGAATCAAACACCATAAGTCCTTGATCTAAGTACCCTGTCCGGAACTGACAAATGATATCTAAAACATACACAATGTCGCATACGATGTCGCACGTGATCCACACGAATAAATGGTTCTCGTGTATCTCTCTAAATGCTTCACGTGCAATGCACGTCCATAGATTATAGAGCACAGCCACCGTGACTAGTCCTGTCCAATACAACATCAGGTTACCGTCCATCCGAAACACTGTACGATGTTTTTCTTTTGTCTCATGTTTGCTTACATTTTCAGTGTGGTTTTCGACAGGATTACAATTGGATTCTACCCTATAAGGCTGTCGTGTTGAAAACTTTTTCAGAAATGAATCTTCACGTGTCACAGTGGACTTTTTCTTGGGTGTTACGGCGTTCGTGACCTTGACCGCGTGCCGGAGACTGCGCCATCCTTTGCCTACCTCCTCTTCCTCTTCCGTACCCGGGGTTGCTGTTTGTTCCGTGCGACGCCCTAATCGGGACATTAGGTTTCGAGTCTTTGACCTTACTGGCGAACTACTAGAGATGGAAGACGTACTTGTCTTTCTTTCTTCCTTTTTCGATCGAACTTCCGGGGACGGAGTTCCCGCAGGAGTTTCTACTTCCGGTGAGGACGATAACTCCATATCTAAGCCTTGTGCATCTCTTTGGTTGATCTCCAATTCCATGATAGAAATTATTTTCGAAAATGTTACTTTCGTATTCAAAGTTCCAATCATCTAGCTCTTGTTCGTCTCGATATATATCCTATGTATAATAGCAGTCCTGAAAGCTTCTGAATGTCATCTTGGTAGCGTCTTCGTATAATTTAAGGAACTTCAGTTCCTCGTTAACGCTGGAACGCTGAGTAAACACCTTTTTCTCGTCTGCCGGTTATATATTTATCACGTGTTGATTGTTTTCGGTCATTGTATACCCGTATTAAGGGTCATTTCAGTCTGTGTCTAGTCTCATTGTTTTCTTCTATCTGTTATACCAACATTAGCGTAATAGAAGGTAACATAGCTACCCTAATTACCAACATCGCCAAACGTAAATAACTAGTGTTAAAAAACAGATTACGTCCTTATAGTCTCTCATCGTTATATTGTTATTACTATTTCTGTGGTGAGTTTTCAAATCGATCGCAACATTTCATTTTATTTATTTTTAATTCTAATCACGTTTAAAATTGCAAGTGTTATATAATTATCTTTTGGCTTCGATCAGTTTAGATGATTTTCAGAATTGCGTATATGAGCAATATCCACAAAGAAAATCCTCATTCAAGTGAAATCATTGGTCAGAACGGTTTTGTGGTGAAACAATTGTCTGAGTTGTAACATATTTTAAAAAGTCTCTTTTAAACTGCAGCGCCGCCTCGAGATACAGTGAGTACAGGAGATAACTCTGTAGAGCTGTTCACATGTTGAATGACGCACAGTTCCACGTGTTTCTATTTATATATCCAAATCAGTATTCAGGGGTGACAGAGCGTTCCTGGTTAAGTTTTCGTTCTTTCTCCACGTCTGCAATATAGAAACAAAAACGGTTAGATAAAAAACCTACACTATAGATACAATATAGAGACAAAAACGGTTAGATAGAAATCCTACACTATAGATACAAAATAAGGACAAACACGGTAAGATAGAACGCCTGTAATATAGAGACAAAAACGGTAGGATGGAGAGAACACCTGCATTATAGACACAAACGATGTCAGATAAATTGTCTGCAATAAAGAGACAAAAACAGTAAGACAGATTGTCTGCAATAAAGAAACAAAAACAGTAAGATAAAAGGCTAACAATATACAGACAAAAAAAGTAAGTTAGAAAGCTTACAATATAGAGACAAAAATAGTAAGATAGAAACCTAACAATATAGAGACAAAAACAGTAAGATAGAAAGCCAGCAATATACAGACAAAAACGGTAAGAGAGAAACCTAACAATATACAGACAAAAACAGTAAGATAGAAAGCTAACAATATACAGACAAAAACCGTTAGATAGAAAGCTAATAATATACAGACAAAAACCGTTAGATAGAAAGCCAGCAATATACAGACAAAAACGGTAAGATAGAAAGCCCGCAATACAGAGACAAAAACGGTAAGATAGAAAGCCTGCAATATAGAGACAAAAACATTAAGATAGAAAGCTAACAATATAGAGACATAAACAAGAAGATAGAACACCTGCAAAATAGAGACAAAAACGGTAAGACAGATTGTCTGCAATATAGAGACAAAAACAATCAGATATATTGTCTGCAATAAAGAGACAAAAACAGTGAGATAGAAAAGCTAAAAATATACAGACAAAAACGGTAAGTTAGAAACCTAACAATATAGAGACAAAAATAGTAAGATAGAAACCTAACAATATAGAGACAAAAACAGTAAAATAGAAAGCCAGCAATATACAGACAAAAACGGTAAGAGAGAAACCTAACAATATACAGACAAAAACAGTAAGATAGAAAGCCAGCAATATAGAGACATAAACGGTAAGATAGAAAGCCTGCAATATAAAGACAAAAACGGTAAGATAGAAAGCCTGCAATATAGAGACAAAAATGGTTAGATAGAAAAGTTAACAATATACCGACAAAAACGGTAAGATAGAAAGCTTTTAATATACAGACAAAAACGGTAAGATAGAAAGCCTGCAATATAGAGACGAAAACGATAAGATAAAAAAGCTAACAATATACAGACAAAAATGGTAAGATAGAAACCTAACAATATACCGACAAAAATGGTAAAATAGAAACCTAACAATATAGAGACAAAAATGGTAAGATAGAAAGCTTATAATATACAGACAAAAACAGTAAGATAGAAACCTAACAATATACAGACAAAAAAGAGGTAAGATAGAGAGCTTATAATATACAGACAAAAACAGTAAGATAGAAACCTAACAATATCGAGACAAAAACGGTAAGATAGAAACCTAACAATATAGAGACAAAAACGGTAAGATAGAAAATATTATGTGATCTACAATGTTTATATTAGGAACCATTTTGTTGGCTTGATGACAAAATTGGGTGATCCGGTAAATTTTAACAACTGATATATTTATAACGATTTAGTTGGACCTTTAACATATCTGTCCTGAAATTCCGATTCACTCCGATTCTGCTGAAGAATAACATTATTTTTGATAAATTTTGCCTTTATATGCCCTACGTACTGTACTTCTTATTCATATTACTAATCCAGAAAGCATTTATCCTCGAGGTGGGCAGATTCATTGTAAGTTAACATGTGTTGTATACATTTCTTACGGTGATAATTTTAAAATCCTGGGCCATGATATTTTGCTTTTCTTTTCAATAATTAACAACAATTCAAGGTTACATTAACTTGTCAATGGGTTAATAAAGTTTAACACGTGCAGATATTTCTGAAAATTGTTTAAAGCCATTATTATGTTACTACGATGAACATTTACCAGCGCCTGATAATAACATCGCATAAACCACACCATTACGCAGGATATATATTCCAATAAGGTTTCAAATATTTAAATGTTTATAATCTAAGTGAGATTTTTTTACACGGGAGACGAAAACGTTGTTTTTTTTATATATATATAAAAACCTTTGAGATTACAGATGAAAAAGACTTACCACAATCCTGAATTCTCTAAGCACATACACACTCCAGGCGTTAGTTAAAGTTCAACATAAATAAATTCCACGCGGTATAAAGCTTCAATTTAGGTCTACGATCAATGAAGGTTTAACATATTAACATAAACCAACCGTTATTAATCAGTCCTTTAAACGAATTTCAAAATAAGAGATAAATAATGTCATCTAACACAACATTTGGAATGTGTAAATATTCATACAGCGGGTAGGCATGTGATTTGAGAGGACAAGACACCGCAGGCTCAGAACCGCTCTGTCTAATGCACTGTAGCGTTCTGTTAGAAAACCGGCACAGGAAAAACCACGGAGAAAGTCGATAGAACGCCTCTAATCCACGGGCAAGGGTATTTTGAACAGGGCTAATATAGCGTTGACGGATTAAATATTTTGGGGTTGACTGAAATGAGAACCCCGGAGGCGTCACAGCCGAAAGTTGCTATACGACATAATTGATAGATCTATTGATTTCATTTCCTTTTTATAAAACACATCAAACTATGTTGAAGAATACATCCCTCAACTGCTCATATTGCCGTCTCATCTATTTAGAATATAAGACACTAAGTTACAAGCTTTCTGTACAAGGTCATACAATCGTACAGGATACAATGGTATACATATATATTTGCGTGTGATGAGAGAGAGTTTCCTCGTCAACGACGGCAACCCGAGATAAATAGCAGAGAACGGAGCGCATAAATTGTTTACGTTGGTCTAAATTAATGAATAAATTACTGGACTGCCAAGGTCTTCGAAATGATGGGTTTCGATATCATCAATATTGTTAGTATTTCGATTGAACATATTATCATAAGCGGTATACCAATAACCGTTACATGTACGGAGTGAAGTCTTTACTTAACGGATTCTTCAGTTAGAACATGAATGCATAAATTTCAAAATATGACTAATCCTAAGCAATGTATTGCTGTGAAGCGGTGTAGCGACAATTGCTTTAAATGGCAGAGTGAAGTGTTTATCTATTGCTTTATGCAAAATAAGGTTTAAATGTTTTCCATCATAATTCTTTATCTATGGTGAATGTGTAGGCTTGGACTTGATCAAGGTTCTAACTGCTTTTTAAATAACTTGTATGTACCATTCCCTTATAATGAAATGAGCAGGGATGCCCGATTTCCTGTATACAAAAACAAACAATATTTTGAATCATTGATCTATGTCAAGAGGCGCTTGTTATCGGTCTCATTCAGAGGTTTTAACCAGATTAGTCAAATCAATCATGAAATGAGATTCATCGTCATAACCCGTGAGGCAGGACATGCGTGACCATCCCCACTAGTGGGAACTCCCACGTGGGGGGAAAACCACGCCCAGTTTATAAATTGCATTCACAACCATTCTTCAGTAATGTGTTGGAGATGGATTTGTATAATATCAAATAGTAACGTCAACTTGTTCTCGCCAAAATCATTACATTGGTTTATATAGTGTAGGTCAAGATTAATATATCTTACTGAAATGGTATTGTCTGATTGGGAATACCAATTCGTTATATAACGGTAATATGTAGTTTATGGGTCATTTGGAGAAAACTTTTCGATAGCAAGCTAGTTATCTTAATATGATTCATATATCATTTTCTAACAATCAGCATTGATGACAATCTTTTACTTTAACGCTTTGGCGGCATGTATTCGTTCATAAAGCTTGACTGTCTAAAGCATTTTCCATTAGTTAATTGATTTCATTACAAGTCATTCAACGTAACTTGTTTCACTACTAACGGAAAACTACATCTGTACGTTGAATGTTTTCATGTATTTGGTCATTTTTGTATTGTTATTTCGTATCGCCATGTGTTATAGCATTTATACAATAATAACACATTTATACAACATTCATACAACAATCATACAATCATAACACGTTCATACAAGCATTCATACAATAACACACGTTCATACAATTATAACACATTCATACAACATTCATACAATCATAACACGTTCATACAACAAACACGTTCATACCATTCAGACAATAATAACACGTTTATTCAACATTCATACAATAATAACACGTTCATCAGTATAAAAGGTCCATACAACATCCATACAACAATAACACACGTTCATACAATTATAACACATTCATACAACATTCATACAATCATAACACGTTCATACAACATTCATACAATAATAACCCGTTCATACAATATTCATACATTAAAAACACGTTCATAAAAATAAAATGTCCATACAACATCCATACAACAATAACACAAGTTCATACAATTATAACACATTCATACAACATTCATACAATAATAACACGTTCATACAATAATAACCCGTTCATACATAACACCCATACAACAATAACACGTTCATACAATTATAACAAATTCATACAACATTCATACAATAATAACACATTCATAAAAATAAAATGTCCATACAACACCCATACAACAACAACACACGTTCATACAATTATAACACATTCATACAACATTTATACAATCATAACACGTTCATACAACATTCATACAATAATAACCCGTTCATACAATATTCATACAATAATAACACGTTTATACACCATTCATACAGCAATAACACGTTTATACACCATTCATACAGCAATAACACGTTTATACAACATTCATACAGCAATAACACGTTTATACACCATTCATACAGCAATAACACGTTTATACAACATTCATACAGCAATAACACGTTCATACACCATTCATACAGCAATAACACGTTTATACAACATTCATACAGCAATAACACGTTCATACAACATTCTACACTTTCACAATAAGTTTGATCTAAATATTTTAGATAAAGTGTCAGGGAAGTTACATGTTATATAACTACACAAATACCCTACTGTTCACATTTACCAGTAATTTGGTCCAGAGAAGATGACTTATAACTACAGGTTATTCAATAAACATACTTCTCCTATAGAAATTGATGCTACATCATAGAGGTACTATGGTAAAGCTATCAGACAGTGCAATGATATCGTCCGATTTACGGTTAGTTAACAACTGTGATGTAGGAAATTAGCATACGGTATATTCCAACTACCGTTGTCATTCCATCTCTCGAAAAGGCTCAAGAATGGCCGAATGATAACTTTATACATTATATATATATATCTGCTACCACTTACCTGAACAGTTACGGCCACAATAAATTTACAGCTGTCTTTTTATATACTTAATCCGCCATGTAAACCATCCAAAACGCAAGCTTCAAAATACTGGTACATCCTAAGTTTGTTATGTAAATCCTCTGTGTAAGCTTATGTTACTTATGGTAAGTGCCCCTTTACGGAGACCTCTTATGAAAATCACAGGCCCACTCCACTTTCATTTATCACTGTATAAAAACTGAATAAATGGGTATACTAACGCTAAACAATATATCAAACAAGTTTAAATGTAATTTGCGTCCGGCAACCCTGCAAAATCATATTTGAGTATCACCTGTATTGGTTGTGTTAAAACAGCGGGAAACTTAACATCAAGCCGTACACGTCTAGGGATGTTGACACTGAACAGCTTTACATGGGAAATACATTACTTTTCAATCAACAGATATGTAATTTTGTTACGACTTTTTCAAGTTTCACTTCTTGTTATGTATACGGGCATTGCATTGCATTTTCTGTGCAGGACTTTTAAGAACTTTAGCATACAATATGATATACAGATATATGCTTAAATTAAAATAAGTGAAGTATCCCGATCACTGAGACACGTGTTATATCAGCGAGAGAAACACCTTTGTCATGGAGAGCCACAGGTAAGTGGAAAGCGCTAAAAATGCTTGAACTAACATCTGGAAAAGGAAACTTAACAGTTTGATGATAATAATAATAACTTATTTTAAGGATGTATGGTATATTACTGTATAGGTAGTGACTATCATTGTGTACTGTATCAACACACTTTAAGGCTGTATGTACATTACTATATAGGTAGTGACCATCATTATGTACTGTATCAGCAAAGACTTTAAGGCTGTATGGTACATTACTATATAGGTAGTGACCATCATTATGTACTGTATCAACAAACAATTTAGGCTGTATGGTACATTACTATATAGGTAGTGAGTATCATTGTGTACTGTATCAACACGCTTTAAGGCTGTATGGTACATTCCTATATAGGTAGTGACTATCATTGTGTACTGTATCAGCAAAACACTTTAAGGCTGTATGGTACATTACTATATAGGTAGTGACCATCATTGTGTACTGTATCAACAAACACTTTAGGCTGTATGGTACATTACTATATAGGTAGTGACTATCATTATGTACTGTATCAGCAAAGACTTTAAGGCTGTATGGTACATTACTATATACGTAGTGACTATCATTGTGTACTGTATCAACAAACACTTTAAGGCTTTATGGTACATTACTATATAGGTAGTGACTATCATTATGTACTGTATCAACAAACACTTTAAGGCTGTATGGTATATTACTATATAGGTAGTGACTATCATTGTGTACTGCATCAACAAAACACTTTAAGGCTGTATGGTACATAACTATATAGGTAGTGACGATCATTGTGTACTGTATCAGCATACACTTTAAGGCTGTATGGTACATTACTATATAGGTAGTGACTATCATTGTGTACTGTATCAACAAAACACTTTAAGGCTGTATGGTACATAACTATATAGGTAGTGACGATCATTGTGTACTGTATCAGCAAACACTTTAAGGCTGTATGGTACATTACTATATAGGTAGTGACTATCATTGTGTACTGTATCAACAAACACTTTAAGGCTGTATGGTACATTACTATATAGGTAGTGACTATCATTGTGTACTGTATCAACAAACACTTTAAGGCTGTATGGTACATTACTATATAGGTAGTGACTATCATTGTGTACTGTATCAACAAACACTTTAAGGCTGTATGGTACATTACTATATAGGTAGTGACTATCATTGTGTACTGTATCAACAAACACTTTAAGGCTGTATGGTACATTACTATATAGGTAGTGACTATCATTGTGTACTGTATCAACAAACACTTTAAGGCTGTATGGTACATTACTATATAGGTAGTGACTATCATTGTGTACTGTATCAACAAACACTTTAAGGCTGTATGGTACATTACTATATAGGTAGTGACTATCATTGTGTACTGTATCAACAAACACTTTAAGGCTGTATGGTACATTACTATATAGGTAGTGACTATCATTGTGTACTGTATCAACAAACACTTTAAGGCTGTATGGTACATTACTATATAGGTAGTGACTATCATTGTGTACTGTATCAACAAACACTTTAAGGCTGTATGGTACATTACTATATAGGTAGTGACTATCATTGTGTACTGTATCAACAAACACTTTAAGGCTGTATGGTACATTACTATATAGGTAGTGACTATCATTGTGTACTGTATCAACAAACACTTTAAGGCTGTATGGTACATTACTATATAGGTAGTGACTATCATTGTGTACTGTATCAACAAACACTTTAAGGCTGTATGGTACATTACTATATAGGTAGTGACTATCATTGTGTACTGTATCAACAAACACTTTAAGGCTGTATGGTACATTACTATATAGGTAGTGACTATCATTGTGTACTGTATCAACAAACACTTTAAGGCTGTATGGTACATTACTATATAGGTAGTGACTATCATTGTGTACTGTATCAACAAACACTTTAAGGCTGTATGGTACATTACTATATAGGTAGTGACTATCATTGTGTACTGTATCAACAAACACTTTAAGGCTGTATGGTACATTACTATATAGGTAGTGACTATCATTGTGTACTGTATCAACAAACACTTTAAGGCTGTATGGTACATTACTATATAGGTAGTGACTATCATTGTGTACTGTATCAACAAACACTTTAAGGCTGTATGGTACATTACTATATAGGTAGTGACTATCATTGTGTACTGTATCAACAAACACTTTAAGGCTGTATGGTACATTACTATATAGGTAGTGACTATCATTGTGTACTGTATCAACAAACACTTTAAGGCTGTATGGTACATTACTATATAGGTAGTGACTATCATTGTGTACTGTATCAACAAACACTTTAAGGCTGTATGGTACATTACTATATAGGTAGTGACTATCATTGTGTACTGTATCAACAAACACTTTAAGGCTGTATGGTACATTACTATATAGGTAGTGACTATCATTGTGTACTGTATCAACAAACACTTTAAGGCTGTATGGTACATTACTATATAGGTAGTGACTATCATTGTGTACTGTATCAACAAACACTTTAAGGCTGTATGGTACATTACTATATAGGTAGTGACTATCATTGTGTACTGTATCAACAAACACTTTAAGGCTGTATGGTACATTACTATATAGGTAGTGACTATCATTGTGTACTGTATCAACAAACACTTTAAGGCTGTATGGTACATTACTATATAGGTAGTGACTATCATTGTGTACTGTATCAACAAACACTTTAAGGCTGTATGGTACATTACTATATAGGTAGTGACTATCATTGTGTACTGTATCAACAAACACTTTAAGGCTGTATGGTACATTACTATATAGGTAGTGACTATCATTGTGTACTGTATCAACAAACACTTTAAGGCTGTATGGTACATTACTATATAGGTAGTGACTATCATTGTGTACTGTATCAACAAACACTTTAAGGCTGTATGGTACATTACTATATAGGTAGTGACTATCATTGTGTACTGTATCAACAAACACTTTAAGGCTGTATGGTACATTACTATATAGGTAGTGACTATCATTGTGTACTGTATCAACAAACACTTTAAGGCTGTATGGTACATTACTATATAGGTAGTGACTATCATTGTGTACTGTATCAACAAACACTTTAAGGCTGTATGGTACATTACTATATAGGTAGTGACTATCATTGTGTACTGTATCAACAAACACTTTAAGGCTGTATGGTACATTACTATATAGGTAGTGACTATCATTGTGTACTGTATCAACAAACACTTTAAGGCTGTATGGTACATTACTATATAGGTAGTGACTATCATTGTGTACTGTATCAACAAACACTTTAAGGCTGTATGGTACATTACTATATAGGTAGTGACTATCATTGTGTACTGTATCAACAAACACTTTAAGGCTGTATGGTACATTACTATATAGGTAGTGACTATCATTGTGTACTGTATCAACAAACACTTTAAGGCTGTATGGTACATTACTATATAGGTAGTGACTATCATTGTGTACTGTATCAACAAACACTTTAAGGCTGTATGGTACATTACTATATAGGTAGTGACTATCATTGTGTACTGTATCAACAAACACTTTAAGGCTGTATGGTACATTACTATATAGGTAGTGACTATCATTGTGTACTGTATCAACAAACACTTTAAGGCTGTATGGTACATTACTATATAGGTAGTGACTATCATTGTGTACTGTATCAACAAACACTTTAAGGCTGTATGGTACATTACTATATAGGTAGTGACTATCATTGTGTACTGTATCAACAAACACTTTAAGGCTGTATGGTACATTACTATATAGGTAGTGACTATCATTGTGTACTGTATCAACAAACACTTTAAGGCTGTATGGTACATTACTATATAGGTAGTGACTATCATTGTGTACTGTATCAACAAACACTTTAAGGCTGTATGGTACATTACTATATAGGTAGTGACTATCATTGTGTACTGTATCAACAAACACTTTAAGGCTGTATGGTACATTACTATATAGGTAGTGACTATCATTGTGTACTGTATCAACAAACACTTTAAGGCTGTATGGTACATTACTATATAGGTAGTGACTATCATTGTGTACTGTATCAACAAACACTTTAAGGCTGTATGGTACATTACTATATAGGTAGTGACTATCATTGTGTACTGTATCAACAAACACTTTAAGGCTGTATGGTACATTACTATATAGGTAGTGACTATCATTGTGTACTGTATCAACAAACACTTTAAGGCTGTATGGTACATTACTATATAGGTAGTGACTATCATTGTGTACTGTATCAACAAACACTTTAAGGCTGTATGGTACATTACTATATAGGTAGTGACTATCATTGTGTACTGTATCAACAAACACTTTAAGGCTGTATGGTACATTACTATATAGGTAGTGACTATCATTGTGTACTGTATCAACAAACACTTTAAGGCTGTATGGTACATTACTATATAGGTAGTGACTATCATTGTGTACTGTATCAACAAACACTTTAAGGCTGTATGGTACATTACTATATAGGTAGTGACTATCATTGTGTACTGTATCAACAAACACTTTAAGGCTGTATGGTACATTACTATATAGGTAGTGACTATCATTGTGTACTGTATCAACAAACACTTTAAGGCTGTATGGTACATTACTATATAGGTAGTGACTATCATTGTGTACTGTATCAACAAACACTTTAAGGCTGTATGGTACATTACTATATAGGTAGTGACTATCATTGTGTACTGTATCAACAAACACTTTAAGGCTGTATGGTACATTACTATATAGGTAGTGACTATCATTGTGTACTGTATCAACAAACACTTTAAGGCTGTATGGTACATTACTATATAGGTAGTGACTATCATTGTGTACTGTATCAACAAACACTTTAAGGCTGTATGGTACATTACTATATAGGTAGTGACTATCATTGTGTACTGTATCAACAAACACTTTAAGGCTGTATGGTACATTACTATATAGGTAGTGACTATCATTGTGTACTGTATCAACAAACACTTTAAGGCTGTATGGTACATTACTATATAGGTAGTGACTATCATTGTGTACTGTATCAACAAACACTTTAAGGCTGTATGGTACATTACTATATAGGTAGTGACTATCATTGTGTACTGTATCAACAAACACTTTAAGGCTGTATGGTACATTACTATATAGGTAGTGACTATCATTGTGTACTGTATCAACAAACACTTTAAGGCTGTATGGTACATTACTATATAGGTAGTGACTATCATTGTGTACTGTATCAACAAACACTTTAAGGCTGTATGGTACATTACTATATAGGTAGTGACTATCATTGTGTACTGTATCAACAAACACTTTAAGGCTGTATGGTACATTACTATATAGGTAGTGACTATCATTGTGTACTGTATCAACAAACACTTTAAGGCTGTATGGTACATTACTATATAGGTAGTGACTATCATTGTGTACTGTATCAACAAACACTTTAAGGCTGTATGGTACATTACTATATAGGTAGTGACTATCATTGTGTACTGTATCAACAAACACTTTAAGGCTGTATGGTACATTACTATATAGGTAGTGACTATCATTGTGTACTGTATCAACAAACACTTTAAGGCTGTATGGTACATTACTATATAGGTAGTGACTATCATTGTGTACTGTATCAACAAACACTTTAAGGCTGTATGGTACATTACTATATAGGTAGTGACTATCATTGTGTACTGTATCAACAAACACTTTAAGGCTGTATGGTACATTACTATATAGGTAGTGACTATCATTGTGTACTGTATCAACAAACACTTTAAGGCTGTATGGTACATTACTATATAGGTAGTGACTATCATTGTGTACTGTATCAACAAACACTTTAAGGCTGTATGGTACATTACTATATAGGTAGTGACTATCATTGTGTACTGTATCAACAAACTCTTTAAGGCTGTATGGTACATTACTATATAGGTAGTGACTACCTATATTTAGAGCATGTCACGTTGCAATATAAATAAAATCTTTGATCGGGTATTTTAAGAGTGATACGTCAATAGGGGAAATCTTTAGGAGCTCGGTTGATACTGGTAATTACACCAAATATTGTGGAATACTTGACTTTTAGTTCCTCTCACAGTAAATCATTAGTATTAAAATAAGAATAAAATCAAGATTCTATAACTGAACATTTACGTTGACCATTATGCATGTGCACTCGTTCTTGTAACACTAAATATATATACTAGTCTTCGTGTTTTGTTTTATCTATATTTTTACCGTCACATGGACATTTAAAACTATTTATCTCTATATATATTCTACAAGTATATCTAATTGTGACATTGATCAATTGATTCATTATTGTAAATCTTCTTGTATGATTTTTATTACAACAATTACCATTAGAGGGAGGCTCCACAACCACAGGATCTATAGTATACCAAATTAACAAGGACACTGCTGGTCCTGGTTCAATACACGGATGCTCTGTATCTGTTATGAAAGCCAAGAATAGGCAAATTGTCTATATTTATGTAAAATCTAATAACATCACATCGATGCCCACAGTGTCCGTATAAATCCTCGCTGACCGACACGATGGTTTTTTTTATTAAAGTATTATCGTATAAACAACGGGTTCCGATTTTGTCCCTGTATTGTTGCTGTTGTATACAAAGGGGCTCTCCGGCAAGTAGTGGTTGGTTCTCATAGTTTTCTTATTAGAACTGCTTAATTTTGGATTGGATTACTTAATTTGCATATAGTATAAGGAGAGATAGAGAAACATGACAATCAACCGCTTCGAATTAAAGGTCGATTTTCCTCCAATAACGTTCGTATTATATCTAGAAAATCATATTTTTTTCTTGAAATTACACGTCTCCTGTTCACGATCGGGAAAACACTTGCCATGAATGATGACGTCTCAATGGAAGGTGACGGTGCATAGCATTGTTACATGACGTCATAATAAGACGATTGGCCAATGTTATAACTATAATGTGTTACCCATTACAGGTGTAATTTATAACCAAATGTTTACCATCGTATTGCATTACCACTATATAACTCTAAAAAATTCAGTTGGCATTCATTAGACTATGAATGCCATGTAACGATTGTTGACGTCATCATTATTATGACGTCATAATTGTTACGTTGGATCCCGCTGCCCCTCCCCGGGCGATGGCTGTTCTATTCATTGAACATGTATCCACGAAACATACACTATTTTAACTAAATGCTGAAAAATAATGAATGTAATTGAACTTTTAAGAAGATTAACAGATTCCATAAATGGTAAATATAAGTATTGAACTGCTTTCAGTTGGCATTCATATTGCCTATGAATGCCAACTGAAAGCAATTCAATGTTTAAATATGTTTACCAACTAATAGCAGATTTGTCCCAGCGTCGGGAATGAGAAAACGTTTAGTGGCTTTGGGAGAAAGTATAATACACCATAGCAGCAATGGAGGGACACAGTCGGAACCCATGCTATTATTACTTACACCCTCTGTCATCTTCCATTGAGACCTCAAGATTCATGGAGATTGTTTCCCTGATCGGAAACAGGAATAATGTATTCCAAAGAGGAACATATGTTTTTTTCAGATACGATACGAACGTTATGGGATAAAGTGGTCCCCAACCTTGTAATGATTGATTATCATGCTTGCCTAACTTTCAGCTGTTAACAGACACTTCGTACAATTTGAAAATTAACTAGTTCCGGTTAGATTGTCATACTTACATGTACCAACACACTGGGAACCGCTATTTATCATACAATATGTACTTATGTTTTTGTGCATAAACTCGTCAAATATAACGTTTTGTGACGCCATAAAATTATAAGGAAGTGACGTTACGGCCTTTCCGATTATATTATGACGTCATAATGGCGGCAATGCATATCAAGCTACGTTAGCGGGAAACTAAGACCTCAAAAATGACCAGGAAAACTATTTTTTCTGTATTTCCGCAAAACAATCTTTATAATTTGATTGACAGATCGTTAAGATTGATTCCATTTCATTTGAGATAGTTTTCAATTCAAGTTCACCTGAGGCTCGCTAAGGTGAAAATTACTTGGACTCGTTTTATAGCACTCTTTATGAAATGAAAACCCGAGTGTTAGATCTTATATAATCATATAACTAACATTACAATATTCAATTTTGCGTAGTACTTCAAAACCACTCGTCACGCTTGCAATATCAGGATGTCTATTAAAATCGCTAAAGGTTTTAAAGCACTAAATTCAACTAGCTAGATGGTCTGCAGGGTATCATTATTCCTCCCCGGAAATAGTGAGGTAATATTTCAAATAAGGCTATTTATATTCAATGTAAGAAATCACGTGCAATGCAATTTGATATGTCGATTTCGGTATAATTGCATCCTGTACACTTTACTGTACAAAGGTTTATGTTAAAACTTACTAAACTATCCGTGTTTTATGTAACACGCTCATCACAGACTCAATCAAATCTATCCAGTACATGTCCTCAGCTGTAGGAACCCATTCATCTAAATCGAAATAACATCACACACTCTTTATAAAATGGACAATATTTCATTTAAAAGAGTTCATTCAATCCTGTTTGGAATCCGACATTGAGAAGAGAAAAAAAAACATCTTAAAATACGTCTCGGATAACGACAGGTCATATGGATACTGAATTCCAAATTTCTGACGCATGCACTAATTTACATAAGATTGTTTTCTATAGACCATGGTATTGATATCGAATGCCATTTGAACACTGTATATGCAATGGATCCAGTAAATGTTCATTTAAAATTTGGTGCATCAGTCCGTTTTCTATTTCTTTGAAGAACGTAATCGATTACAATCAGGTTTATCTCAAAGCTCCTGAGATGCATTTCTGATAGATTTTCCTGTTAGCTGAAGCTCAAGAAATAATTAAACGTGACTTCGTTTTTACAAATGAAGTGACCTCTTTTCGTGCAGGCAATTGCATATGTGTTGGAATTAAATCAACCGAAAGGGATACTTTATCGTTGCATGATATTAGTAGTATGGTAGCACACGGAGGAAACATATAACACTCCAATCATCCAAAAGTAGGCTATTTGGACATTTACATGGAGATACCATTGACGTACCTCGGAACCCCTGGTCTTATTCTCCTTGTTCATTTCAAGGTTTTCCATGTTAATCGGGGTTTTTTTATCGATTTTGAGTTTGAATATTTTTTGTTAACACTTCAGTATTTTCCTGTCGTTTTTCGCGACCATCGTACTGTGTGAGATTGGACGCTAATTCTACCAGATCACTTAGTTTTACCTTAGTTTGGAGATTATTAAATATTTCCCTTTGTCTTGTGGTCTCCTTGACGTCTAATATTGAATCTGAGTTGCAATTACATGTATTTCTCTCTTGTGTATTGCATGGCACTACTTTTTTCCAGATCAGTTTATTATTTACATGGACTATTTTTCGTCAAATCGTACCAAAAATATCAGAGCAAAATGTATACATTCTACTTATCATTCTTTTTACATCGCTAGAATAATCTTTATAAATGCCAAGTAATCAAATAGTCTTAAATACGGCTCGGTAGCTAGTGTCATCTAAACTGCTAACTTCTATTTTGATCATCTACCCGAGGAACTGTATATATGTTTATAATGTGACAAAGAATGCCTGCCCGCGTATTGATTTGACCATCAACATGTCATACATGTCAAAAACTATAGACAGAGAGTAAGTGTGGGTCTAGTTTGTTTTTTTCCTTTTCTAAAATCAATTTTATTTCATCAAAGATACAATATGATTAGGCATAGGCATTGCCTATTAAAGCCCTTTCCAGAATGTGTTCCTAGTGGGTGCTGGGAATAAAAGTATAACAAAAATATTCCAAATATTTCATTGGAGTCGATAGGCAAGTTAGGCCTCTTTCATATCCCCAATACAGAAAATAGATGAAAATTTGGGCACATTGGTCTGGTTTTAATATTAGCACTGATATGCAATAGTCTTAGTGTAGGCATGACAATATTTTAGGACAGTGATTGTTTTGCAATTTCGGTGATACGAATCAGCGAATTCAACCCAGGTGATACGATGAATCAGCGTATTCAACACAGGTGATAAGATGAATCAGCTAATTCAACACACAACGAACATTTCTAGGAAGATTTACGTAAGACACAAACACGTGATTGGACCTATGAAATCTCTTAATAATTCAAATTTACCAAAAATGAATAACACTGTACTATACAGCTGTATAGTCATTATCGGTCAAACTAAGGATTAAAAGATGGAAATCCAAACTGATCTAGCTAATAAGCACACGATGCTTAACAGTCGTAAAACTTAAACTTCATTTCTTCCAGAATAACCTCCGCTACGTAAAGCTATATACAAATATACTCTATATGTTTCATGTATAATTAGTTGGATATGATGGGGAGATTATTGTGTTAATATTTTGGATTTGTGACAGGGATTAATCAGCGATCAAGATATGGGTTTAATTAGTTTGTGCTTAACGTCCTCTTAACAGTTATTGTCATTTAGGGACGAGCCAGGTTTTTGGGATGGAGGAAAGCCGGATTACCCGAAGAAAAACCACCGACCTGCGGAAGGTGCCTAAAGATTGCCCCACGACAGGCCTTTAAGGGGTTGGGGCATCATACCCCAAGAAAACCCATAATTACTTTGTTTGTTTCTTCGTGATTTACGTCCTATTGTCAGTTATGGTCAAATAAGGACGTGCTAGGTTTTGGTGGTGGAAGAAAACCGCAGTTCCCGGAGAAAAAAACACCACCCTATGGCTAGTTCCTGGCGGTTGCCAACGTACATTTGTAGGTATCGAACCCGCGACCCAGTGGTGGAGAGCTAGTGGTTACCAGAATGTCAGACGCCTTAACCACTTGGCCACCGCGACCTCTACCCATAATAATAAAATGAAGTAAAATCTTGATAAAACGTCTTTCGTTCATTTACCATCTTAGTTACCGCAAACATATTTCAAAGTAATATCATCTTGTTTCTTAAAGAGAAATTGATGCGTCCCCCACCCCACCCCAATATCATCGAACTGTTTTAGGACAGCAACTTTTCGCTATACAAATATCGGCATTATGACTTGGATTCAATGCACTGCCAAGGGTTAACAATTACAGCATGTGCTACAAATGTTTATCTGAACAGGTTTATCGAAAAGAACACCAGGTTGTAGCAATGCATGTCATGATTTACACATCGTGTTTAAGAAAGAAGAAAAAATATAAACCAATATTCTTTCGTGTTTAAATTAAACAGTGCATACATATGGTTCTGTTTTCTAAGCCAACAACCGACAGTTTATCGACAGAGAATTATTTAATGGTATTCGCCAGCTTATTAAAACCGTTAATGTACAACATCTTTAAAGAAATAAAGTGGTTCCTTGAGCAGACATTTAAAGAGGTTATAGACCAATTGCGTCACAGCAACCGCAGCCGACAGATCCATACAATGCTGGATAATAACGTTAAGAAACACAGACGAGAAAGGACTGTAAATATTGTATTAGATATGTACGAGGACAGTTCCATTTTAAATGTAAATACGCAGTCTATATCATTACCATTACTATAACTATTTAGTGGAATGCTGATGGCATGCGAATCATTAATGTAATTCATTTCTCGACATTCTGAGAATGATTGAATTACGTTATTATGAAGTAAGTATGCATTCTGGTGTGTCGATTTATCAAAATTATATTATAGACACAAAATGCACAAGAAAGGAAAGACATCTGAGTTATAATGACTGTGTATATATAATATTTAAGGGTTACGTCAACATACCGGTTAGCTGTGTTGTAAACAGGGAAATATTCTCTGTAGTAATATTAGCTTGATTTTACGGTACACAAATATCAGTTATAGTAACAAAATAATACCAAACCAACAATCTCGGTAAAGCAAACCGCAAAACCGATATAATATACACAAGTTCTGATTGTAATTGGGACCATAACAAAGCTCGCCAAAACTGTTGTCGCGAAAATTAATAATACAATGAAATTAACCTTTGATCAAAATCAGACATAGAGATGAACCGTATGCATCACCTTGGCGTAACCTTTGATCAAAATCAGACATAGAGGTGAACCGTATGCATCACCTTGGCGTAACACCTGTGAATGTGTCAAACAATCAGAGGTCCCGGAAGCCATATTTGACGACCGATCAGAAATTAAAATTCGTTACGCACATCTGCACATGCCCACACATGCGTATTTGAAGTTTCATAAGTATCTGACAAATATTTAAGGATTGACCTTCATTTTCACGGCATATACGGTAGTATGAACGCAGTTGGCAACGACCATATTCTATGGTGCGCGTTAAAATGCTACATTGCGCAGAAAAAAGTCGAAAAATTTGAAGTCGAAATTCCTACGAATGAAAAATTGTGTTCTATTCATATCAGTTTAAGAATACATTGAAAATTCAAAACGATTTAGTTACAAATATATTAAAACAAAAGTAAATGTACTTATATATCACCTGCACGTGGTAAGTATTGTGGTACTTTGATGACGCAGTGGATCGCATCCGAAATAGCAGGGAGCCTAGCCAGCTCGGATCTCTTAAGGGAGCCAAGGATGTGTGATATTTATACTTGTTGAAAGCGGACATTATGGTGCGGTGCGTTTTAAAGATCTGATGTCGAAATTCCGCAACCCGGACTATGTAAAACCCGAAATCTGGAAACTTATTCATTGGAATGTATTTTCTCTAGAGTAATTGTACTTATACGCGTTTTCTTGTTCTTAAGAGAAAAGATAGGGAAGATATAGTCACAATTTTAGATAGTCTATACGTCACATATCACTGCAAGTTGTCGGTTAAGTTTTCATAAACAGCGCTCAATGGTCACAATGACATCTTTTTTAACAACTTTCAAACAAGACATTTATATATAGTTATTTAATGTTTTTCCGTGTTATTTGTGAAATTGTTAAACTCGCAATACTGGTACATGCAGTTGATCATGTGTATTATATCCAGAACCAAGGGGAAAATTGGTTCAACTTATCATGAGAAGACATTAAATAGCTACTTTATTACATAAATACAAACAGCATAAAAACGAAAGATTTTCAAATTCAGATTAGGTTTTACTCATGGATGTCCAATACATGTACGATTTAAAACTCTGAAAAATTTGAAACCTTTCTGCGTGTTTTGCTGTAATATTCACAATAACGGAAGAAAATCCTTATAACATTTTGACAGTCAGACGACAAGTAAACACAAACTCAGACAATGACAATTGATAGTTTCAAACTAAGGTCCTTTTAACCATTGTAACGTGACGATCACGTGACCGGAAGTTTATTTGTTATCCGGCCGTGTAATAAAAGGTTATATCGCATGGTCAACAAATATGTAGTTAGCATGAGAAATGACCTTTTAGTATAAAATCGTTTGTTAGCGATGCCTTTGTTAAGTGCCTTTTGCATAGTTTAAATTATCTACAACTATGACAGATGAACGTAACCCACACACACACAAATGATAATTCCGTCTTTGCGTATTGCAGAGTTATCTTCTCTTGAGAGCAGGTATTGATTGTTACGTCATTGATTCGTGTGAGAAAATTACGTCGTTTTCTCAAAAATTGATGACGTTACTCTCACAAACAAATGACGTAACAATCAATACCTGCTCTCAAGAGAAGATAACTCTGCAGTACGCAAAGACGGAATAGATACAGTAGGCCAACATGAAGTATACTACATCATACAGCTGCTTCGTCCTTCTAGGACTCATAGATGATGCAAGGGGTCAAAAGTTGGAAATCTAAATTATCTTAACTACTGTTGAAACAGAGGGGCAAGTGCGTAAAACTCCTTGATTTATAAACAAACAAAAATAGGGGAAAACTGGTTGATTTCAAATATGTATTCTGTAAAGAGTGCATATCTTGAACCATGTCGATACTCAAAAGAGATAGTTTTGCCATCAATCCTCGGGTACTGAAAAATACACCAGCTGAGTCTACCACCTTGTGTCCTAGAAAGACGACCGTAGTACAAAAACACAAACACACACACCAACATAGACACACACATACACTCACACACACACACATACACTCATACATACATACACATACACACATACACATTGTACACACATATATGCACACACATACACATACATTAACATACACACCAACTCTCTCTCACACACACACACCTACATACAAATATACACATACATAAACATACACACTAACTCTCTCTCTCTCTCTCTCTCTCTCTCTCTCTCTCTCTCTCTCTCTCTCTCTCACACACACACACACACACACACACAAACATACACATCAACTCTCTCACACACACACACACACACATACATAAACATACACATCAATTCTCTCTCACTCACACACACACACACCTACATACATACACACACACACACACACATACATATACATACACATACATACATACACACACACACACACACACACACACACACACACACACACACACATACATAAACATACACATCAACTCTCTCTCTCTCACACACACACACCTACATACACATATACACATACATAAACATACACACTAACTCTCTCTCTCACACACACACCTACATACACATATACACATACATAAACATACACACTAACTCTCTCTCTCTCTCTCACACACACACACNACACACACACACACACACACACACACACACACACACACACACATAAACATACACATCAACTCTCTCTCTCACACACACACACCTACATACACATATATACATACATAAACATACACATCAACTCTCTCTCTCTCACACACACCTACATACACACACCTACATACACACACACACATACACACACACACACACCTACATACACATATACACATACATAAACATACACACTAACTCTCTCTCTCTCTCTCNACACACACACACACACACACACACACACACACACACACACACACACACACACACACACACACACACACACACACACACACACACACACACACACACACACACACACACACACACACACACACACACACACACACACACACACACACACACATACACACACACACATACATAAACATACACATCAACTCTCACTCTCACACACACACACACACACACACACACACACACANACATACACATATACACATACATAAACATACACACTAACTCTCTCTCTCTCACACACACACACACACACACACACACATACATACACACACACACCTACTACACATATACACATACATAAACATACACATCAACTCTCTCTCTCTCTCACACACACATACATACACATATACACATACATAAACATACACACTAACTCTCTCTCACACACACACACCTACATACACATATGCACATACATAAACATACACATCAGCTCTCTCTCTCACACACATACACACACACACACACACACATACATACACATACACACACCTACATACACATATACACATACATAAACATACACACTAGCTCTCTCTCACACACACACACACACACACATACATACATACATGTGATTGCCTCCTTTATATTTGGAAAAAGATACAGTATGCCAAAACTAAATAAGAAATAAAAGTGGTATTATGTAAATGCCATGTCTGGTGTATCGAGGTTTAATTATGTAATGCAATAGCCAGCACATGATTAAATTAAATAAGTATATCAATTAAACTGTAACTAATACATATTGCAGTTTTACTGTAAATAATCTCATTTACGTAAAATACTGATTTTAATTTTAATGATACAAATGACGATGACGAGTATTTAAAAGGCACGTTCTTCTCTTGATTAAAATAAAATCCCTTAGATATTGGAATTCGCAATCGACCTACATCGCAATTGGAAGCGAAGATATATAGCTCGCTTAATGCAAGCCATTTACAGTATTATTCCCAGCGTGCAGGATTATACATACGAGTGAAAGCAGTCACATATGAAACATATGCATTGCGTGCATTCAGATTAGGCTTTGCAGTAGTATTCTTCGACAAACCAACAACCTGACAAAACCTTGTGATGGGATTCACATAAATATAACTAAACAGAAATCTTCTCTGAAGTGAAATATAATTATGTTCATCTTTTTTATTGTAATGGATAGCGGTGTAATTCATTGGTACTGTCAAACAACACAGCTGATGAAAGGAAACGAATTGAAAATGACTCAATTACCAGAACGAACGATTATCAAACAAAAATTCATTCCCTTATTTGGGTGTATCTCTTTAAGGTCAATGTTACCAATACGGTGATTAGATGCTCGTTAAAAGATCCTTTATATAACAGTATACTGCCTTCACGTTATATTATCAGCGAGGAAGTTGTTTACTTATGTTACAGAATACACTTCCTGTTTTGATCCACCGTCGATTGAGTAGTGGCTAATTGGGTATTAATTGCTTTTAATGAACGAAAGGTTTCTTTCATCTCCTTGGTTACGTTAACGTCACGATTTAAGTAATGACATCAAATTACATTGACGTTTACTTCAAATGATTACCAATATGGAAGGGTGAAAATATTGAGGAAGAAGGGGCAACAAAGGTAGACAAATGAGGGTGGGAATCTGGATAGATGGCTGATCAAAGGAATGGATGGGAAAGCAATAGAAGCACGCAAGAAAAGGAAGGGACTGTAATTTAATGGACTAGGGATAACGGGAGGGGGATAGGTGGTTGAATAAATGATAAAGGGGTGAAGGGAGATGTCGCTGGCTATGAAGGAGGAAGGGGAATATATCTTAATAACATATTTCCCTTTTAACATGTATTTTTGGTGGATATATGTCAACATCATTGCAAAAATGAGATATATCTAATTATATTTAAATCGTCAATTTGTTAAGTCATAGTCAAAGCCCATTGGTCGAAGCTTGTTTTATCATACCATTTTATTTGTATTTCTTGTGCAAAATGAGATATTCTAGATACCTAATTGTATTTCAGTTCTGAATTAATTACTTTTATTCAACGTCTATTGGTCGAAGCTTATTCAGCATGCCACTTTATTTGTATTTCTTGTGCAAGATCCTATACAAACACTTCCAGAAGAAATTGCGTTCATATGGTTTTGAACGCTATAGAGTTACAGGTATTTTGACACTAGATAAGAACTTAACATTTATGTGACGTTCGGCAGTTAAACACTGCAATTATTAGGGAGTACCTAAAGTTAATTCACTAATAACAACCATTTTAGAAATCATTTCGGTATGAACGCATATCGGTTTCATAGATATTCGTGTTAAATTTCAATAAAAAGAAAATGGATTAAAATACGCCCACTGAAAGCCTTTGATTAAAACACTACGTAACAGCATTGATCAGCAATATAACAGTATATTCTGACGTCATTGAATTTGCAGTCGTCATTTTATTGAAGAATTTATATCATTACACAAAATGAAGCGATGACATAAAACCGTTTCCCCCATTTTGTTAAGGATCGACATTAACATAGGTAATTCTACTGTTTTTCATGATATGAAATATGGGTAATGCGAGTTTAATAACGGTCATTTATACCGTTATAAACTAGTAACCACACTGGCACACATGTCCCTCACTTACAATGAACCATTTGTTTAGATACACGAAACACGAAAATGTCAAGCGTTTCCACCAAAACACATAGCCTATAGATGTTCATATACACACTACTTCAGAAAAGTAAAATGTCAGCGGAGAAATCTACCTTCTTAATTGAATATTCGAGAATATATTAAAGTTAAACGGACTCTGTTGACAGTTTGTACATATATTGTATTTCAGAGGTTTCCCCGTTATGCAGGAACTTCGAATATAATGACAACACAGGGGGGATGTGAGACCACAAGGTGGCTGTTGGGTTTTGTTTACAGAACCAACATTGTCCTTGTGTGTTTACAAAGCTCTTCTGTACATAAGTTGTTTACACTTACCATGATACTCTGACATATATGTATGCCTCGACGCACGAAGCCAACAACAGTCACCTCTTACTCATATGATCGGTCAAATATCAATGTAGGTTTAAAATCGAACACACGTACACGTTAAATATAAAGACGGAATACTGTATCAATGTGGGCTTTATGAGTAACATTTAAATATACATTCGCATTAATAAAGGGTATGAAAGAAGGTGAACATAGCCATCATGTCTTTTCATTAAAAGGCTAACTTGTTACCTTATTTCATTATGACCAGGTGTGAAATTAATTTGTAACTAGGTGAAACTTTCCATTTCCTTTTCCATACAATGCTTCCCTCTTTTCATTAGCAACCTTGTATATAATCATCATTTTTCACGATTTTTTGTTTTGTCAGTCCTTCGTAAGTCCTTATCACTTGACGAATATATTAATCTACAACCTTTTTAACACCAAAATGTATGGGAAGACAACTTAATGTTAAATACGTAAAATTGATATCTTTGTTAACTAATGAATTATCTAATAAACACAGTATATATTTAATAATATCCTATTTTATATGAGATATTTATAGTGCATATAAAGATATCTCAAATTCAATTAGATATATGATTAAATAAAACAGACAATCTCTTCTCAGTTATGATGTATCTAATACACAGTATTTATCCTCATTATTTTTTATATCTCTATAACATTTAAATATATCTTTATTTGAATTACCCCCCCCCCCCCCTTTTTTTTTTTTTTTTTTTTTTTTTNATATCTTTAGATACCATAAGTATGACGTGCTCACACAAAAATCAAAATAAAACAAAATGTGATTTAAAACTCACCTTCCATTGGCAACTTGTAAATAACAACTGTTACTGACACTCAACGACTACTGCGATTTCCCCTCAATGGTTTCATTACCGGTTTGCTACAGGTACATCCAAATTGTGTGAACGATTCTATGCGTTTGAATTTATAACATATCAATTACATACTTGTCACTTGTTAATACAACACACGTGTTTCCGTATGAATTGTTGTTTGCATTCCACGGAATCACAACAAGAATAAGTCCTCATATCTAGGAATCTAGCATGATCGGCGTGGTTCGTTTTAAGATTTATAATTCTTCCGTTTTCTTGTGCATGCATTCCATAACAAAAATTCAACACTTTAACACCTATTTACGAGCATCGATCCATGTGATCTTCTGCATAGCGTATTTCCGCAGTCCTAACTACCCAATGACATCCAGTCGTGCAGTACGGTTAAAGCTTCCATCCTATATCAAAATCCTGTTACTACCGGCCTTATGCTGCAGTAACCTTTCTCTATATGTGTAGATATGCTGTATTCGCTACCTGTGTACCTTCACCAACTCCGTGTTATGTACCACTACCTGACTACTCTGTGAACGTTTTAAATGTATTAACTCGGTCTTGCTCAGTATTCATTTATTACTTCATTTTTTATTGTGACGTCACAACGCTCTTTGCCATAAAAAGTATTTTCCTCCTGACAATTTTAATCTATCTGTTTTAATGATTTGACATTAGTTAGCATCTAATATAAAAATTAGGGATCTCTAGCAATATCACTTTCTCGGGCTCACATAACCGCATATTAACCTTAACTGTAGCCCATAATTGATAATTATTACAAACCTGGTAATTTTCAAAACAAAATGTCCGACTGTTTTATTACTTACATGTACCTGGTGAATATAACTATAGTGATACAGACAGCTTTCAGACCATGCAATACATTTTTTTTTGCATTTCACTCTTGCTTTTACAAAAAACCTGCCTGTATACTTTCACTAACTTCATGCTATGTACCACTACCTGACTACTTCTGTAATCGTTTTAAATGTATTACTATAGATCAAATACGGCATTTATAAAGCATGTGCTACATGTTCATACGAATATCGTTATTGGCTATATTTATTTATCGTTAAATATTACACTAGGTTTGCATAACCCACATAGTGCACGTTTAGTCATTAAAAATATAACCTTTTATTATCTTGTAAGCTACTGTTATTGTAGTTTATATTGACCAATATCAATTCAATGCACGTAAATAAATTCAATGGGTAAATTGAAATATTTCATGTTTTTATATCTAAAAATCAGTTAATTTGTAAATTGAAATAACTGACTACTGCATACGAAGCGCAAATTGTTAATTTCATATTTTAAAGAAAAATACCGATATGTTGATATTTTAAATGTGATTTATGCTGTGGTAGGCCTGGAGAACATTACTGATACATAGTACGGGGTGTACTATAAACAATATTCAAGTTTACTTTAAAGTTGTTCATATGAGGACTTCAACAAAATCTTGTGATCAAGTACCATTTCTTCTCGAGTACGTTTTCAATATAATGTAACTGTCAGTATTGTATGTGAAAATATTGTAATAGTTGTAATTGTGATTGTCGCTACTGTGTGTGACTTTCAAAACTGTGTGTGACTTTCAAAACTGTGTGACTTTCAAAACTGTGTGCTACTATCAAAACGGTGTGCTACTATCAAAACGATGTGACTATCAAAACGGTGTGCTACTATCAAAACGGTGTGCTACTATCAAAACGGTGTGCTACTATCAAAAGTGTGTGGGTATATCAAAATTGTGTGCGACTATCAAACCGTGTTACTTTAAAAACCATTTGAGATTATCAATACTATTTGTGACTGTAGTATAACACTGCCAGGATGTGACTTCAGAACTTTGTCTCACTAACTGTGCTGTGTGTGTGACTTTCACTATCGTGTGTTACTACCAGTCCTGTGTACGACTGTATATAAAAGTAAATTAGGTTTAGATACTTGTTTACTTACATATATTTGAGAAAGAAAAATAAGATAACCGAAATAACATCCGGTCATGCTCAATAGAAACCTGTCTACCACTTCTGTATATTCAGGTAATACGTATCACGTGTGGGACACTCATTTAGAAAACGTGTTTCTAACAGGACCATGCTCAATAGATTCTAGTTCTTTACCTTTATTTTGTGTAAGCCTTACTATGAACTGCGTGTAAAAACAGTGAAATGACAACAGACGTTCTAAATCGTTATGTAATTTCAATATGTCACATGACATCATTTCGTTCTCATGTTGATGAGTGGATGTCTTATAAAATGTATTATTGTTTATTTTTGAGCCGTTCTTTCGTATTCCAGATAGGTTTTGTTGCTTTTAAATCTGTTCCTTATTGATTTGGTTTATCTAGAGGAAAAAATATCAATTTTACAAATGGAAACTTGGAAATTTTGCGATTCAGTGAAACATTTAGGATCAAAACCTAAGCAAACCTTATAAGATGACTCGAAATTCTCCATCCCAGGAACGAAGTTCCACACCTCAATATATATGATAGACTCGTTCTGTCGTACTTTGTTGTGCTGCACTTTCGTTGTGACAAAAACCTATATAAAGCTGTGGCAGTTGACACAGTGACTACCATTAAGGATGCTGTTGTGTTGTAGAATAGCATGCTCTGTCCTGATAGCATCGGTCGATACAGGAACAAGTCGCGAGGCCGTGTGTTTACACTCACGTTGGTTAGGTATCATGGATTGTTTACATGTAAAGGATTGTATACTTTAACAATATCTAAGCAATATATGTATTCATTAGATTGTAAAACCCCCAAACCCACTCTTACAAATAGCCTTTTCATTGTTATAAGCTTGCTAAGTTCTTTAAACAATTTTCTTTTATTTATATTTCATATTATTTTTGTATTGTAAATATTTCAAAATCGTTGTCGTATGATCTTTTGGTGATTTTGGTTCAGGAGAAAGTACAATCTGATGTTGATCAGACCAGAAGGTTTGAGGTAGATCGAGGAAGTTGTATAACGATAGTGTATACATCCAAAGTGTTGTCATGGTAACATACAACAGATATGTAAAGCGTTTTATTAGATGACGCACATTTGTCCAACATCCTCATTGGTTAGATCATAATCACGTGGAGGAACGGGATTTGTGATATTAACTCGGTGTTTCTCAATATTCATTTATGATTTCATTTTAATTGTAACGTCACAACGCTCTTTGCCATCTAATATAACAATTCCGTCTTTGCGTATTGCAGAGTTATCTTCTCTTGGGAGGAGGTATTGATTGTTACGTCATTGGTTTGTGCGAGAAAATTACGTTGTTTTCTCAAAAATCGATGACGTTACTCTCACAAACAACTGACGTAACAATCAATACCTGCTCCCAAGAGAAGATAACTCTGCAACACGCAAAGACGGAATTAGGGATCTCGGTTAATATTATTTTCTCGGGTTCATTAAACCTCATATCAACCTCAACAAAAGCCCATAATTTATAAATATTGCATACCTGGTGAATTCGTCTGAAATATTAGTTAGTTTGATTACATACCTAATTACAGTGAAACAGACAGCTTTTGGGCCATGCAATACAATGTAATATATTTCACATTTCGATAATACAAAATGCTGTTGAATGTTCATATTGAATTATTTGACATATACATTTGTCGGGGTATTTATCAATGTATTAATTCACAATAAACTATTGTTCTCTATTTTTCTGACACAATTTTGTATGTATCGAATCATAGTACACAGTAGGAAATGTGAATTTAAAAGGCTTATCGATGAACAGATATCAGCATTACAGTGCGAGTTGTTCTCGTGGTCACAGAACACACCAAACAGTATTAACACGGTACAATGACGGCGTACCAAAGGTCATCGGGTACACTTAACTCCTACACAGGGTGACGGGTGTAGAAGTGTGCTAGTAGGACCGGGGTCAAATATGATCTAGGTTCCCTCGTAAACTATTAACGAGAGGGTAGAAAACATGTGAGCGATTTGTACATGACGTGTTTAGGTGTGAAAGACATGTAGGGTTAAGCTGAAAAAACTATAATTTACGTGCTTTCTAACTGAAATACCATGCCGCAGGCACCCAACACAGCATTCCGCCCGGTCACATTATACTGACAACGGTTGACCCAGTTGTTGCCATTACCTTCAATGCTGAACGTCAAGCAGGGAATAACAACTACTTGGTTTGTTTGGTAACACACCAGGATAAAGACTGGACGTGAATATTGTACCGTACCTTCGACAATACTGTAGACATTATACAGTTTTAGATATTTATAAGCTTTTTATTCTTCATTCACTTTGTTTGAAAGAAAAGGTGCGCTCTTAAACTTTCCCGAATCGAAACCCGAAAGTTTTCAGAATGTTAGCTACGTTTTGGTTTATGGTACATACCCAATGAAATACACAACGACAAAATGACGTCATCAGTTCATTAGGCTATCATCAACGGTAAGTTGAATGTAATAACCTTCCTGATAATTACATGTATAACATAGATAACAGCGAAATAGAAAAAAAATGTCCATGCGAAGAGCAAAATAGAAATTCAAATTCGATGAAAGAAATCATTAACATTACTGAGGATATAATGTAACAAATATTATGACATTATGAGCTACCATCGGAGTTGAATATTAGAGTTCCGGAAGCATAAACGTTACCGGTATCACATATTTCCCATGTGGTAACATAAACGTCATGGGTCATATACGGGTTGTTGTTAATATGATTGTCGATTTCAATTTATTGTCGATTTAAAAAAAAAAAAAAAAACGTCGTTTATAGGACTATGAACATTGTACGGAATATCTTCTGACTCGGCCTGCTCATTTCCGGTTAATGACGAAGAATAGTTATATTGTGATATATCTGTTAGCTTTTTAACCCGTTTGAAAAACCCACTCACATTGCAAAATAAAAAATAAATAAATAATAAAACGTTATCTTACCAAGAGAACCGATTAACTTTGCCAATAACAAAAAAGTATCAAGTTTGCCTTGAGGTATAATATTTCGAAAAAGTCAAAACTATGACCTAGTCTTTTTCTAGGATGTTTCGTGCCTGTTTCATTTATTATAAGAGATCAGATCATAGTTCAGAATTAAAATCATTTGGAAAATAAGACATGACTTTTTTAAACATAAGGATCACATATCAGATCTCCCACAAAAGTAGCGATTAATCAATATTTATTTATCAGATACCATTTTTTAGGTAATCCTAGATTAATTTCCCTTGCCATAAAGACGATATTTCTTGCTTAATATGTATATCACTAGGACGCTAGTTCCACTGTTTGGCCATGGTCTTCGTCGCCACAATTAGTCTATGTATTATTCGATATTACTCTAAGGAATGACATTTTATCATTTATACTGTCATCTTAGCTTTATCATTATGAGGCAGAATTAGGGATTTGCTTTTGTGTCCTCTATTTAGGGACACAAAAGCGACCAAACAAAATCTGCTGCATCCCTTGCAATATTTGGAATCTATCTATTTCTTTCTACTTCCAACTACCTTTTATTTCCTAGCGCCTAGCTTGGCAATACCTCATGGCTTTAATGTTGAACGTTCACCTAGTCGAGGACGGCAATGGGTTCTGTCTCCAAGCCGGGACGTACCAAAATCCTTAAAAATGGTAGGTGTTATTCCCTGCTTAACGTTAAGCATTAAGGGTAGTGGCAACAACTGGTTTACTCATTGTTAGTACAATGTGACCGGGCGGAATGCTGTGCATGATATTTCAGTTATAATGCAAAATTAAAGTCGGCATCAGACCCGGCTATCACAAGGAGGCAAGTACACAAACATACCCTGTCTCCGGCACACATTCACACATGCACGCTTACACAACACACAGAGAGGTATGTCCTTAAATAAACTTAGATGTTAATAGGACGTTAAACCAAAGCAAACTAAATCAAACCAATCATCAATGCTTTGATCGTTCCTCTGTTATTTAATTGAATGATACAAACAGGCATGTTTCATACACAAACGTCGGTACTACTTTATTTTATTTTGAAAACATTCTAGATATTTACATTTTATCGAGGCTATGACGTGTTGAAATGAAAATCTAACTATTTTAAGCAGGTGCCTATGACAACGCAAACAAAATCAAAATCCTTTTTATCATACTACTAAGAATATATTTTTTCTGTTAGAAATATTTCAAAGTCTCTATTTATAATTCCGGTCTATAGTCGTTGAAGTGGGGTTACACTGCTATGATTTAACGGATTTTATCTTAACTAAATAATTAATGATGATATCTAACGAGATAATACGGATAATAGGCAGTAGATGTCCTATAGTCACTGCAAAACACAATGCTTTTGATGAGTAAGGACATCGATTCCTCGAGTGATTGTCTCTATGCACACATCAGAACATTGTATTTAGAAAGCCTCATCACAACAGGCGCCCGTTGTAAACAATACAAGCGTTGTATTAACCTAGAGCTCATCTCCGTAATGACACTGATCATCCACCTCAATCAGTTAATGGTTTATTTAATGACGTAGCATGTTGACTGAAGGAAAAGCGTGATTCTGAGGAACGCTGTTAATTGTCTGCTAACGTATCATCATCTGAGAGTCGAATATGAGGGGTGAGATAACATGTTGTCATCAGTGGCAAGTGCAACTAACATAGAAAACTACTTGTTTAAGAGCTTTTCTGAAGCTTGCTACTAAAACAATTCTTTTTATAAAACGAAGATGCAATATTCAGTACATAGGAAATAAATCTAAGATTAATAGAATCTCCTCACCGACGCTAGAGTATGTTGAGGTTACACAGTGTAAGATAAAATCCAAATACGTGTCTAATAAAACAAAATGTAAGTTCGTGATTGGTAACTTATTCCCAAATCAGAAGATAAGAGGTACAATACATCACTGTTACAATGGCAGACCAACTTACCTGATTAAGCAACCAATCTTCCTTAGCAAAGGGTATCCGAATCTATTCTGTCCTCTAAAACTAGATTTCTGCATTCATAAGTTAAACATACTACTAATACCAGATCCTCGGCTGTTGTGTGATGAATTGGAGTAAGATCTGGTGGACAGCTATTGTGTGTGTTCACAATGTAACGGAGATTCCTTCAATCTAACAACCGCCGGTATATATCGGCCTTCGCAATAAATGGGAAGTGTCAGTTATCACAATAGCGAACAGTCCTGTGATAGGGAAGACACGAAGTGACCGCAATATATATTTGTTCAACTACCCTCCTTTTTCCACATATGACCTCAGCACTATTATACAACGACACATAACTATATATCACTATTATACGACACATAACTATATATCACTATTATACAACACATAACTATATATCACTTTTATACAACGACACATAACTATATATTACTATTATACGACACATAACTATATATCACTATTATACAACGACACATAACTATATATCACTATTATACAACGACACATAACTATATATCACTATTATACAACGACACATAACTATATATCACTATTATACAACGACACATAACTATATATCACTATTATACAACGACACATAACTATATATCACTATTATACAACGACACATAACTATATATCACTATTATACAACGACACATAACTATATATCACTATTATACAACGACACATAACTATATATCACTATTATACAACGACACATAACTATATATCACTATTATACAACGACACATAACTATATATCACTATTATACAACGACACATAACTATATATCACTATTATACAACGACACATAACTATATATCACTATTATACAACGACACATAACTATATATCACTATTATACAACGACACATAACTATATATCACTATTATACAACGACACATAACTATATATCACTATTATACAACGACACATAACTATATATCACTATTATACAACGACACATAACTATATATCACTATTATACAACGACACATAACTATATATCACTATTATACAACGACACATAACTATATATCACTATTATACAACGACACATAACTATATATCACTATTATACAACGACACATAACTATATATCACTATTATACAACGACACATAACTATATATCACTATTATACAACGACACATAACTATATATCACTATTATACAACGACACATAACTATATATCACTATTATACAACGACACATAACTATATATCACTATTATACAACGACACATAACTATATATCACTATTATACAACGACACATAACTATATATCACTATTATACAACGACACATAACTATATATCACTATTATACAACGACACATAACTATATATCACTATTATACAACGACACATAACTATATATCACTATTATACAACGACACATAACTATATATCACTATTATACAACGACACATAACTATATATCACTATTATACAACGACACATAACTATATATCACTATTATACAACGACACATAACTATATATCACTATTATACAACGACACATAACTATATATCACTATTATACAACGACACATAACTATATATCACTATTATACAACGACACATAACTATATATCACTATTATACAACGACACATAACTATATATCACTATTATACAACGACACATAACTATATATCACTATTATACAACGACACATAACTATATATCACTATTATACAACGACACATAACTATATATCACTATTATACAACGACACATAACTATATATCACTATTATACAACGACACATAACTATATATCACTATTATACAACGACACATAACTATATATCACTATTATACAACGACACATAACTATATATCACTATTATACAACGACACATAACTATATATCACTATTATACAACGACACATAACTATATATCACTATTATACAACGACACATAACTATATATCACTATTATACAACGACACATAACTATATATCACTATTATACAACGACACATAACTATATATCACTATTATACAACGACACATAACTATATATCACTATTATACAACGACACATAACTATATATCACTATTATACAACGACACATAACTATATATCACTATTATACAACGACACATAACTATATATCACTATTATACAACGACACATAACTATATATCACTATTATACAACGACACATAACTATATATCACTATTATACAACGACACATAACTATATATCACTATTATACAACGACACATAACTATATATCACTATTATACAACGACACATAACTATATATCACTATTATACAACGACACATAACTATATATCACTATTATACAACGACACATAACTATATATCACTATTATACAACGACACATAACTATATATCACTATTATACAACGACACATAACTATATATCACTATTATACAACGACACATAACTATATATCACTATTATACAACGACACATAACTATATATCACTATTATACAACGACACATAACTATATATCACTATTATACAACGACACATAACTATATATCACTATTATACAACGACACATAACTATATATCACTATTATACAACGACACATAACTATATATCACTATTATACAACGACACATAACTATATATCACTATTATACAACGACACATAACTATATATCACTATTATACAACGACACATAACTATATATCACTATTATACAACGACACATAACTATATATCACTATTATACAACGACACATAACTATATATCACTATTATACAACGACACATAACTATATATCACTATTATACAACGACACATAACTATATATCACTATTATACAACGACACATAACTATATATCACTATTATACAACGACACATAACTATATATCACTATTATACAACGACACATAACTATATATCACTATTATACAACGACACATAACTATATATCACTATTATACAACGACACATAACTATATATCACTATTATACAACGACACATAACTATATATCACTATTATACAACGACACATAACTATATATCACTATTATACAACGACACATAACTATATATCACTATTATACAACGACACATAACTATATATCACTATTATACAACGACACATAACTATATATCACTATTATACAACGACACATAACTATATATCACTATTATACAACGACACATAACTATATATCACTATTATACAACGACACATAACTATATATCACTATTATACAACGACACATAACTATATATCACTATTATACAACGACACATAACTATATATCACTATTATACAACGACACATAACTATATATCACTATTATACAACGACACATAACTATATATCACTATTATACAACGACACATAACTATATATCACTATTATACAACGACACATAACTATATATCACTATTATACAACGACACATAACTATATATCACTATTATACAACGACACATAACTATATATCGCTATTATACAACGACACATACCTATATATCACTATCATACAACGACACATAACTATAAATCACTATCATACAACGACACATAACTATATATCACTCTTGCACAACGACATATAACTATATATCACTATTATACAACGACACATAACTATATATCACTATTATACAACGACATATAACTATTTATATAACTATTATATAACGACACATAACTATATATATAACTATTATACAACGACACATAACTATATATCACTATTATACAACGACATATAACTATTTATATAACTATTATATAACGACACATAACTATATATATAACTATTATACAACGACACATAACCATATATCACTATTATACAACGACACATAACTATATATCTCTATTATACAACGACACATAACTATAAATTACTATCATACAACGACACATACATATGACACAATCATACAACACAACACTGTATATGACACATACCCACATGTCACTGTAATACAACGACATACACCGACACATCATTATTAAATAAAGATACTCGAATATCATTATAAACACATATTACCCTTTGCAACATGACATAACTATATATCACTTTAAACAACGATACAGGCCTTCGTGTGTGTTTATATACAACGAAACAAAAATCGCCTAAAGAGCCCCAAGATGGGCGAAAGCGCTAAACGATTATACTAGTCTTCGTGTTTTGTTTTATTTATACAACGCTACATATCGACACATAACTATTATAAAACGACACGTGAATACATATCACAATCATATAACGACATATATCACTATATACAACGACACATAACTATATATCACTATTATACAACGACATATAACTATAAATCACTATTATACAACGACACATAACTATATATCACCATTATACAACGACACATAACTATATATCACTATATACAACGACACATAACCATATATATCCCGGGTTTAACACGATAACTACCCACACATTCTAAATTCTCAGCAGCATTTGCGTAAGGCTTTGGAATTTGCACTGTCAATATTTCACAGATGACAATGAAAGTGGTCTCAAGTTTTAGCTGAAATTGTAACCACATATACAACAACATATACCAAATATCATTATAAAACACCAATACATATCACCATAGCTTGTTTGTCTACATACTTTGATATATCATATTTCATTGGTGATAAACAAGTTGATTTCTACAGCAATAATGAAATGGCCATGCATCCATAACAGTTGCATAAAGTTGCATGTCTGCATACTTTGATATGTCATATTTCATTGGTGATAAACAAGTTGGTTTCTACAGCAATAATGAAATGGCCATGCATTCATAAACATACAGCTTGCCACTTTGTCCTGTAGATTTCCATTCATGATTAAGGTAAGTGGTCTGAAAAAGCTTCCAAACAGAATTATGCCAGAACTCATTAACTTGATACTGAGGGAAGTTACATTTTGACGGTAATAATGTCCGACATAATATTAATTGATTCGTGTTTCCTTTTTTTCTTCTTTTTTTAGTATTAGCAGTGTGTGTTTGTTTTTTGTTTGTGTTTTGCCCATGTTGGAACCACTGTTGTCTGGAGATTGACGCTCCAGCTTCGATTCATAATGCATTTTATACCACTTCATACAATGCCTGGGTGGGCCAACTTGTTAGAGTTAAAAAAAACTCCATCAAATTTTTTTGGCCAATTATTTTATATCTCGTCCCACCTATTTTGCCTATAACATTATATTTTAATTCCAATCTAAAAAAAAAATGTTTTTGGCATTTTGCTAAATGCTATTAGACTTTGGCATTTGAATAAATGCTCTATTACAACAATAACTGTCTTAGTGTCATTTTTGGCAAGAACTAGCAGAGTTCTCCGGTGTGCTGTAATTTCAAGTAGAGCACATACACACGATGTTATAATGCACATGTTATTTTATAGATTCGATTAGAATTGACGATACTGTTATAGACAATTTATGTATTTACAATGTATATATTGGCTATATTAACGTCATTGTAATGGCTATCAACGCAACTTTTATCTGTAAAATAGCGTTATTTTACTCTTACACACTTGTGCCAGGTTGTCAATGCATCAATCTAAATCGTCTGGGAATACACATTGTAACAGTAAGTATGTGTTGTGTTTTTTATCACTGTGTTTTTATATCGTCATGTTTTACCAGGGAATCGACGAGACTGTACATGTAGCCTTTGTTATGCCTCAGCCATTTAATAGGCGGAGGTGGGGGATGGGATATGGTATGGGATATGTCCAACCCGTTCCGTCTCGTCGTAATTCATTGTCATGAATCTATCGGCTTTATTTTAAACAAACTTTCAACAAACTTCATATATGCAATGGTCAGTTATGAGAATATGTAGGATGAATACGTTTTACAGAGTCTGAAGATAAACGCTAACGTCACTTGCTTTCTATAAATCAACCATTGCTATTGTGCCAACGAATTCATTTTCATGAGTCTACATACTTCATTTCTAAGCATATTTTCATCATACTTGACACAAAGATCATGCACAATGTGATTGTCTCGAATCACGCTATATTTCAAGTTCCCAAGGTTAATGCCAAGGTCGCGTGTTACCTTGAACGATTTGGTATTTCGGGGGGTGTAAATTAAAACTGCTTTTACTACCTATGCAAACAATTAATAATAATGCATGGGTAATTCATATCTTACACACGTTTTTTTAGACTGTATTCATAAAGTCATTGTTTTCGTATTTTCTTCGTATATTATAGCTCGATGCATTCTCTGTGTAGGTATTTCCATCTTCTGGAAATTCCGACATCCGACAATCATAAAGATCATCAAACAGTTTGTTTGAAAGCGATCTGTAATGTTAATTTCAATATCTGTCTTTTTTAATATTTTCATTGATGTGCCTTTTGGTTCCCTTGTCGATACCCTAGTTCTCCGTTCTGGGACGTTATATTACTTGGATTTGACATGGCAGTAAATTTGAAATCTTAAATTATCATGTACTTTTGTTTAGACTTTTATGATCAATGCATGTGCTAGTAAATACTTAAGTATATTGACATATACTGTAGCAATGTTTCTAAGGCCGAAATTTTCATTTTCACAGTTACATAATTGGCGACAAAAAACTTCTTTTCGGAAGGAGAAGGAGAAGATTTGTCAATACAGGAAATGTCCTTAAAACATTACATTACCAAATGTGTGAATATCCTATATCAAAAGTGTGTTCTTAAAGAACATTGGCGACATTCTATATTTCACATACAGACATTTATCATTCAGACGCATATAATCGATTGGTTCACCAAGTTCTTCCCGACGATATAAACAATGTCCAAACAACGGTTTCAAACCACACTTAGAGGTCACAAAAATCTGTCCCTAATGCCTATAGATGAGCCCGTTCCTTTCTAAACAACGTAATTAAAACAGTGTCATACACTCTGGCCCCCAATGGCTGACCTGTGGTGTGCAGAATCTGTCGAATCTCACCCATCCAGAAACAAATGCCGTTTTTAAGTTCCACTGTCAGTAACCAAGGATTAATTATACGGTAGTGTAGTCTCATACATCAGCGTCAACACCAATCTTCTATAAACAATGGTTAAAGCAGACCGGCCATAGATCGCTACATCAGCGTCAACACAACGCTTTTATACACAAATGTATAAGCAGACCATCCATAGATGGCTACATCAGCGTCAACACAAAGCTTTTATACATAAAGGTATAAGCGGACAATCCATAGATGGCTACATCAGCGTCATCACCAAGCTTTTATTAACAATGGAATAGGCAGACCATCCATAGATCGCTACATCAGCGTCAACACAAAGGGTTTATACACAAATGTATAGGGAGACCATCCATAAATGGCTACATCAGCGTCAACACCAAGCTTCTATAAACAAAGGTATAAGCAGACCATCCATAGATGGCTACATCAGCGTCAACACCAAGCTTCTATAAACAATGGTATAGACAAACCATCCATAGATAGCTACATCAGCGTCAACACCAAGCTTCTATAAACAGTGGTATAGGTGGACAATCCTAAGATCGCTACATCAACGTCAACACCAAGATCTATAAACAAAGGTTAAGGAAGACCATCCATAGATCGCTACATCAACGTCAACACCAAGCTTCTCTAAACAAAGGTATAAGCAGACCATCCATAGATCGCTACATCAGCGTCCACACCAAGCTTCTATAAACAAAGGTTAAGGCAGACCATCCATAGATCGCTACATCAACGTCAACACCAATCTTCTATAACAATGGTATAGGTGGACAAGCCTTCGGATGCAACATCAACGTCAACACCAAGCTTCTATAAACAAATGTATAGGTGGACAATCCTAAGATCGCTACATCAACGTCAACACCAAGCTTCTATAAGCAAAGTTTAAGGCAGACCATCCATATATCGCTACATCAACGTCAACACCAAGCTTCTATAAGCAAAGTTTAAGGCAGACCATCCATATATCGCTACATCAACGTCCATCCCAATCTTCTATAACAATGGTATAGGTGGACAATCCTTCGGTTGCAACATCAACGTCAACACCAAGCTTCTATAAACAAAGGTATAAGCAGACCATCCATAGATCGCTACATCAACGTCAACACCAATCTTCTATAACAATGGTATAGGTGGACAAGCCTTCGGATGCAACATCAACGTCAACACCAAGCTTCTATAAACAATGGTATAGGTGGACAATCCTAAGATCGTTACATCAGCGTCAATACCAAGCTTCTATAACAAAGGTATAGGTGGACAATCCTAAGATCGCTACATCAGCGTCAACACCAATCTTCTATAAACAATGGTATAGGTAAACCATCCGTAGATCGCTACATCAACGTCAACACCAAGCTTCTCTAAACAAAGGTATAAGCAGACCATCCATAGATCGCTACATCAACGTCAACACCAAGCTTCTATAACAATGGTATAGGTGGACAATCCTTCGGATGCAATATTAACGTCAACACCAAGCTTCTATAAACAATGGTATAGGCAGACCATCCATAGATCGCTACATCAACGTCAACACCAAGCTTCTCTAAACAAAGGTATAAGCAGACCATCCATAGATCGCTACATCAACGTCAACACCAAGCTTCTCTAAACAAAGGTATAAGCAGACCATCCATAGATCGCTACATCAACGTCAACACCAAGCTTCTATAACAATGGTATAGGTGGACAATCCTTCGGTTGCAACATCAACGTCAACACCAAGCTTCTATAAACAAAGGTTAAGGCAGACCATCCATATATCGCTACATCAACGTCCACACCAATCTTCTATAACAATGGTATAGGTGGACAATCCTTCGGATGCAACATCAACGTCAACACCAAGCTTCTATAAACAATGGTATAGGTGGACAATCCTAAGATCGTTACATCAGCGTCAACACCAAGCTTCTATAAACAAATGTATAGGTGGACAATCCTAAGATCGCTACATCAGCGTCCACACCAAGCTTCTATAAACAAAGGTTAAGGCAGACCATCCATATATCGCTACATCAACGTCCATACCAATCTTCTATAACAATGGTATAGGTGGACAATCCTTCGGATGCAACATTAACGTCAACACCAAGCTTCTATAAACAATGGTATAGTTGGACAATCCTAAGATCGTTACATCGGCGTCAACACCAAGCTTCTATAAGCAAAGTTTGAGGCAGACCATCCATATATCGCTACATCAACGTGCACACCAATCTTCTATAACAATGGTATATGTGGACAATCCTTCGGATGCAACATAAACGTCAACACCAAGCTTCTATAAACAGTGGTATAAGCAGACCATCCATAGATCGCGACATCAACGCCAACACCAAGCTTCTATAAACAATGGTATAGTTGGACAATCCTAAGATCGTTACATCAGCGTCAACACCAAGCTTCTATAAGCAAAGTTTGAGGCAGACCATCCATATATCGCTACCAATCCTTCGGATGCAATATTAACGTCAACACCAAGCTTCTATAAACAGTGGTATAAGCAGACCATCCATAGATCGCTACATCAGCGTCCACACCAAGCTTCTATAAACAAAGGTATAAGCAGACCATCCATAGATGGCTACATCAGCGTCAACACCAAGCTTCTATACACAATGGTATAGGGAAACCATCCATAGATCGCTACATCAACGTCAGCACCAAGCTTCTATAAACAATGGTATAGTTGGACAATCCTAAGATCGTTACATCAGCGTCAACACCAAGCTTCTATAACAATGGTATAGGTGGACCATCCTTCGGATGCAACATTAACGTCAACAACAAGCTTCTATAAACAATGGTATAGGGAAACCTTCTATAAACAATGGTATAGGGAAACCATCCATAGATCGCTACATCAACGTCAGCACCAAGCTTCTATAAACAATGGTATTCAACGTCAACACCAAGCTTCTATAAACAGTGGTATAAGCAGACCATCCATAGATCGCTACATCAGCATCCACACCAAGCTTCTATAAACAAAGGTACTTCTATAAACAATGGTATAGGCAGACCATCCATTGATCGCTACATCAACGTTAACACCAAGCTTCTATAAACAATGGTATAGGTGGACAATCCTCCGGATGCAACACTAACGTCAACCCCAAGCTTCTATAAACAATGGTATAGGTGCACAATCCTAAGATCGTTACATCAGCGTCAACACCAAGCTTCTATACACAAAGGTTAAGGCAGACCATCCATAGATCGCTACATCAGCATCCACACCAAGCTTCTATAAACAAAGGTACTTCTATAAACAATGGTATAGGCAGACCATCCATAAATCGCTACATCAACGTCAACACCAATCTTCTATAAACAAAGGTTAAGGCAGACTCTTCTATAACAATGGTATAGGTGGGCAATCCTTCGGATGCAACATTAACGTAAACACCAAGCTTCTATAAACAATGGTATAGGTGCACAATCCTAAGATCGTTACATCAGCGTCAACACCAAGCCTCTATAAGCAAAGTTTAAGGCAGACCATCCATATATCGCTACATCAACGTGCACACCAATCTTCTATAACAATGGTAAAGGTGGACAATCCTTCGGATGCAGCATTAACGTCAACACCAAGCTTCTATAACAATGGTATAGGTGGAAAATCCTTCGGATGCAACATTAACGTCAACACCAAGCTTCTATAAACAATGGTATAGGTGGACAATCCTAAGGTCGTTACATCAGTGTCAACACCAAGCTTCTATAAACAAAGGTATAGGTGGACAATCCTAAGATCGCTACATCAACGTCAACACCAAGCTTCTATACGCAAAGGTATAGGGAAACCATCATAGATCGCTACATCAGCGTCCACACCAAGCTTCTATAAACAAAGGTTAAGGCAGACCATCCATATATCGCTACATCAACGTCCACACCAAGCTTCTATAAACAATGGTATAGCTGGACCATCATAGATCGCTACATCAGCGTCAACACCAAGCTTCTATAAGCAAAGTTTAAGGCAGACCATCCATATATCGCTACATCAACGTCAACACCAAGCTTCTATAAACAAAGTTTAAGGCAGACCATCCATAGATCGCTACATCAACGTCAACACCAAGCTTCTATAACAATGGTACAGGTGGACAATCCTTCGATTGCAACATTAACGTCAACACCAAGCTTCTATAAACAAATGTTAAGGCATACCATCCATAGATCGCTACATCAACGTCAACACCAAGCTTCTATACACAATGGTATAGGGAAACCATCCATAGATCGCTACATCAGCGTCAACACCAAGCTTCTATAAGCAAAGTTTAAGGCAGACCATCCATATATCGCTACATTGATCGCTACATCAACGTCAACACCAAGCTTCTATACACAATGGTATAGGGAAACCATCCATAGATCGCTACATCAGCGTCAACACCAAGCTTCTATAAGCAAAGTTTAAGGCAGACCATCCATTTATCGCTACATCAACGTCAACACCAATCTTCTACCAAGCTTCTATAAACAAAGGTTAAGGCAGACCATCCATAGATCGCTACATCAACGTCATCACCAAGCCTCTATAACAATGGTATAGGTGGACAATCCTTCGGATGCAACATTAACGTCAACACCAAGCTTCTATAAACAAATGTTAAGGCATACCATCCATAGATCGCTACATCAACATCAACACCAAGCTTCAATAAACAATAGTATAGGTGGACAATCCATAGATCGCTACATCAACGTCAACACCAAGCATCAATAAACAATGGTATAGGTGGAAAATCCTAAGATCGCTACATCAGCGTCAACACCAAGCTTCTATAAACAAAGGTATAGGTTGACAATCCTAAGATCGCTACATCAACGTCAACACCAAGCTTCTATAAGCAAAGTTTAAGGCAGACCATCCATATATCGCTACATCAACGTCAACACCAAGCTTCTATAACAATGTTATAGGTGGACAATCCTAAGATCGCTACATCAACGTCAACACCAAGCTTCTATACACAATGGTATAGGGAAACCATCCATAGATCGCTACATCAGCGTCAACACCAAGCTTCTATAAGCAAAGTTTAAGGCAGACCATCCATTTATCGCTACATCAACGTCAACACCAATCTTCTACCAAGCTTCTATAAACAAAGGTTAAGGCAGACCATCCATAGATCGCTACATCAATGTCAACACCAAGCTTCTATAAACAAAGGTATAGGTGGACAATCCTTCGGATGCAACATTAACGTCAACACCAAGCTTCTATAAACAATGGTACAGGTGGACAATCCTAAGATCGCTACATCAGCGTCCACACCCCATATATCGCTACATCAACGTCCACACCAAGCTTCTATAAACAATGGTATAGCTGGACCATCATAGATCGCTACATCAGAAGGTATAGGTGGACAATCCTAAGATCGCTACATCAGCGTCCACACCAAGCTTCTATAAACAAAGATTAAGGCAGACCATCCATATATCGCTACATCAACGTCAACACCAAGCTTCTATAAGCAAAGTTTAAGGCAGACCATCCATTTATCGCTACATCAACGTCAACACCAATCTTCTACCAAGCTTCTATAAACAAAGGTTAAGGCAGACCATCCATATATCGCTACATCAACGTCAACACCAAGCTTCTATACACAATGGTATAGGGAAACCATCCATAGATCGCTACATCAGCGTCAACACCAAGCTTCTATAAACAAAGGTATAGGTGGACAATCCTAAGATCGCTACATCAACGTCAACACCAAGCTTCTATAAGCAAAGTTTAAGGCAGACCATCCATATATCGCTACATTGATCGCTACATCAACGTCAACACCAAGCTTCTATAAGCAAAGTTTAAGGCAGACCATCCATATATCGCTACATCAACGTCCATACCAATCTTCTATAACAATGGTATAGGTGGACAATCCTTCGATTGCAACATTAACGTCAACACCAAGCTTCTATAAACAAATGTTAAGGCATACCATCCATAGATCGCTACATCAACGTCAACACCAAGCTTATATACACAATGGTATAGGGAAACCATCCATAGATCGCTACATCAACGTCAACACACATCAACGTCAACACCACGCTTCTATAAACAATGGTATAAGCAGACCATCCATAGATCGCTACATCAACGTCAACACCAAGCATCAATAAACAATGGTATAGGTGGAAAATCCTAAGATCGCTACATCAGCGTCAACACCAAGTTTCCATTAATAAGGATATAAGCAAATCATTCCTAGATCGCTACATCAACGTTCCCCATGTAGTAGGTGTTACGTGAATGCAGCCTCGAATCGTCGTCTACAGAGAGATTCACACAAATCAAGATAGTTTTCCATCGACAACAACTACACATGATATTTTTTTTGTTTCTCATCATATCATGAAATAACATTCGAAAAGAAATATAACAGTCATTATATTGGCTTTAGTGGTCGTCGCAAATTCTAACTATTCCTGTTTGACTTCAGATAGTTTATGCATTGAATGTAAAGTCTTGTTATAACAAATAATAAGATACTGTTATATTTTACCGATTTGTTTTCATAAAAGTCATCGATACGGAATGCGTTTTTCTATGCGTTCCTTGTGTTCTATACCGTAACAAACAATCTTATTGATATCACATCAACAAAGAAAGACCACATTCTAAAAGCATGGTTAGTTTGAGATAGATTAACGCAAATAAAATGCAAAAAGTATTTTTCTCCAAAATATTCAATTTCTAATGTAAAGCTAGATCTATTATGCGGATTTAAAACCGTTTATCTAAGTATAAAAACCGCTAGGAGTAAGTAACATTTTTAAATATGTGTTTTCGATTCATTTAACTTAACATGCTTGTTTCATTGATATTTCAGAACAAATTGTTTCCTTAACATTCATTTATAGTTTGCCTGGAGGGTGTTAAGTAATGAAGAAAATCGTTTAAAACATAATGACAATATAAAACTTACTTTAAAAAATCATATTTAAAAGGAGTAAAAAGATTCATATATCAGCATCAACACTTTAGGTCAAAAATTTAAATAAAAAACAGTAAGATAGGAACCTTAACCTTAAGGCCCTCCGCACCAGTAGGCGCATAAAGCCTCCACGCTTTCTTTCCAAACCAATATGTCTTGCGCTGATGTTTTTGCGGTGTTCCAGCTTACTCCATCCGAAATGGTTGCGCTCTTTTTCAACCGTTCTTCGCCAGGTCGTTTTTGGTGTCCCTCTGGCTCTTTTTCCTTTTGGTACCCATCCCAAAGCTGTTGTACAGTTATTTACTCTTTCTCTCCTCAAGATGTGACCAATCCAGTCCCACTTTCTTCACCTTTTTACACAGCTGATGCCATTAATGTTGGCTAGCTCTTTAATTTCTGTACTTGGTGTTTTTTGTTGCCATCTTTGCTGTCTCTCAATATCCTTCTGAGACACTGGTATAAGAAGGTTTGAAGTTTCTTTTTTTTCTGCTTTTGTAATTTTCCAGGTCTCACAGTCGTACAGTAATACAGGTATAACAAGCGACTTGAACACATGTATCTTTGTCTTTCCTTTCGGCGTCAGTGGAATGCCACTCTTGCCTTCTGTAGCCTGTTCTTGATATCCCTACTACCTCCTTCTACTCCGTCCATTACAGAACCAAGATATAGGATATATCGCAAGCAAACCAATAAACAAAAATCCAATTTTAACCCCTTTCGTACAGCTCCGTTTGGATGTTTATAATAAATTGTTTCGTTTAGAAATTAGGGCACATTTCAGAAAGTACAAGCTTACTAACAAAGTGTTCCATTAAATAACTTGTTATTAGAAATTTAACATGTACGTTTCGAGACAGTTACAAGAAGCAGTTTTAGTGTAATTGACGATGTGTATATGTCTGTTAGATAAAAAAAAAATCACAAAGAAAGAATAGGAAAAGGTTAATTTTTCCGACGAAAGCGTGTTTCTGTTTTTCAGAATATATCTTACCGTGTGGTAGGGGGGAAAAAAACATGAAAAATTCATCAAAACTGTTTTCAATTGGCGGTGAAACATTCAATGAGTGTAACTTGTTGGTAAATGTTTGGTGCAAATGGTATTGAAGTCCTAAAACAGTATAGAGGCAACCTAAATTCAGTCAGATACGAAACCGAAATTATGAACGATTTGAACGTTACTTCAGAATGTATAGTTTTCTCAAATAAAGATTATATCATAATTCCATGACAAGATTTTTCTGAGGAAAATGGAAAGATGAAAAGAGCATACTTGGACTTATAGAAAACACAGATACATAGAGGGTGGTCGAGTGGCATAGTGGATAGTTCACTCGCCTTTCACCAAGTCGGCCAGAGTTCGATCCCACAGGCGGACGTCAAAAGGTATGGGGGTCACCTGTCCGACCACGTGGGTTTTCTCCTGGAATTCAAGTTCGCTCCCACATTAAGACGCCCGCGCGCTAACATTCGGGCCAACAAGAATGACATGTTTAAGTTGAATAACTTGTTTCAAAATTGATGTAAACTAAATAAAGCTGATATAAAACAAAGAGGTAAATTACAGGAATGTATATTTGTATCGTCTGCATGACAACAACACGAAAGGTGGTTACAAACAGCATACGGAGACAAAGTGAACACAACACAACACGAACATTTTGATGGGTTTTTAACGTTGTCATTTGGAAATCATCGCCATCATCTGTTATTTCAATAATACGATATATCTGGTTAGCAGAAAGACTGTACCAAAAACGAATATTTAATTTGATGGAATGAAATTGACGCAACCGATTTAATGTTTATTTAAAAATAAATTAACCGAATATTCGTTTTAATGGTATAAAATTGATACAACCGATTTAACGTTTATTAAAAACGACGTTGACTTGTGGTATCTGAATAAAAATAATAATATATCTGTGGGACAATAGCTTAGATCCTTTTCCATGTATATGACATTCGTTAGGTGGAACAGTACACATATACTTAGCTTGCTGTACCTAAACAGAATCATGATGACGTCAGCTGTGTACACGGCCTCCCGTCTACCGTTCTATCGCTGAAGTCCGTATAGGACGATCATGCAAGGACATGTATAGTTCTGGACAAACGCTGTCAAAGTCACCAAGCTTCTACGACTGAGTACTTGATGAAATTCGACTAAACACACCGGTATACAATGTATACCGGAACACTTTCGCCTAGTAAAATATTCGCCCTTTGCCGATGTATGTTACGTACAAACATTCGCTGTCATGATAAATTCGCCTTCATTGGAGAGGGCGAAAAAGGCGAAAAAATCATTGCGGCGAAAATGTCACGGTGTACAGGTTTTTTTATGTAATACCCAACACCAAAAGTGACGTGTTCGTTACTTCATTTTTTCAATTATAGGGGTTTGGGTTTTTTTCGTTTTCGCGGTGGGAAGATTGCATTTTAGTTGGTTTGGACTTATTTCGAGGACATATAAGTTTAAGGACCAAAGTAATAAAGACCAAAAAAGCATTCCTTACCATCAGACAGTAAATCCTCTACATATTTTGTTTCTCCTGTCTTCTCTGTCTTAGCGGCAATGTTTTCCCTAGATAATTAGCTCCCTTTGATCTTTGCTGCTGCGAGGACACTTCACACTAAACAAAACAAAGACAAAAACAAATCAGAAACTATAATAAGGGACTAGTTCTCCTAATACCGTCATCATCCTAATGATTACTCCAAATAACACCCTACGACCTAAGTACTGTAACTGTATCATACATGTATGGCCATGTCTCACTCCATGTACAGTAATGGTGTCTTTACCCTGCCACTGAACTCTGGAAATCTGCTGAGTAACTAAAACTGGGCAACAAACGACACATTTGGTCCTATGTGAATCAGATAATGGTCAATTTATTTACACTCCAAGCAAACAAAATAAGAAACTAATACTATGATATATTACATTCGTCTTGTCCAATATTTGGCGTTTATTTTGCGTATCTTGTTATGAAGATGGCCATACAAATCAACTTTTTGCTTATTTGGACGAATTCATTGATTTAATGACTGTCTTCGAAGCATGGATGTGGATACAGGTGTGAGTAATTATATGATATATATACTATCTCGGAAAGCAAAGTGCAGGTCAATGATAGACTTATCCTGGCACCCGATCTTAATTATAACGAAATGTGATAATCCTACAGCTTACTTAACACTTAATTGAAACGCATGGTCATTTCTTAAGTTAGCTACTATTAAGATAGTAGTATAATATTTATTCTGCGTCGATGTCAAAGAAAAATATTTGGGATGAATTGAAGAAATTTTAAATCGATGTGTATATCAGTATATGCAAACTGAAAACATATTCGGATTGAACGGCACTTTCTCAGCTTCATGATGGTATTAACGCAAATCGGTTACATAAATATGACATAAAATATACCGAAATGAACATTGAAAAATTGCCGTTCAATCCTTACTTTAACATTCTAAATTTTTAGTTATTAATTTCCTAAACATAGATGTTCCCTTATAATTTTAACATACGAGATTCATGGAACAGCCTAACGTCACCAAAATATGTGCTTCCATCGGTTGTCTCATGCTGTGCGAGGCGCAGGGAGAGGATTCCAAATAACTCTGATAAAAATGCGTTCATTGCTCTATGAACACAATTTCTTCTGGTTATACTTAATGTTAACTGAACAATGATGTACGACTGCATTAAGGATCCCTGACCCACTGCACTGTGGTTTTTCCTATGTGCAGTAACCTCACCTTAACTTATGTACTGGAGACATGGGCTCTCCTAATGTTCACGCCTGTAAAGCTAACCATTCTGGTCAGTAATTGTATGGTCAATCTTACCGCCCACGTGACAATCTATAAATGTAAGAGCTTTTCTCTCTCAGAGACCAGGCCATGTCACTCTAAGGAATCTACTAATTGTACCAGAACATAAGTTGACGTATAAATCGCATAAAACACTTGCCGACTGTAGCTCGCAACAGCGGATAACAACTAGACTAAGCAATCCATTATGTGTTCATATCGAATACAAAATCCTGTCTCTGCTGCTATACTGCGCTTTGATTAGATATGCTGTGTTTTGAAAAGAGATACATTCGAAACTGACGAGAGCAAATTGTGGTTAGGCTTGTTACAAAAAAGCACGATATCATTGCTCAATTATCGTATATGATGAAATTGATATACATGTTGTTTGCTCTTGTTCGGTAACGCACTGGTATATATCAAGTTTCGTCACACAGGGCATATTTTAGCAAGAGGCATAGAGGGCCTGTATTGCTCACCTGAATAGTTAAGCAGTCATAGCAAAGTATTCTCATTAGATAGTATACCGTACTACAAATATTTCACTCACAAACTTTATCAGCTCCATCTGTTGAAACTACCAGCCAAATATTATTATATGATTCTATGCTTTTTGTCATGTACTTTTGTATTCAAAATCAATTTGTATGATAGGGTGATGAAATAAAAAAAATAAAAAATGTTTTCTTTATTTTTCTTTTAAAATTTCAGTCTGTTCAGCTCACACAATTTCATGCAACTTTTTCTTTTTCTTTTCTTTTTTCCTACTTTTTTTCTGTTCAGCTACCACAATTTCAAACCATTGAGAACTTTTATTTTTGTTTTGTTTTTTCTACTTGTTTTCCTTTTTTTTCTTTGTTCATTCGAGTCAACAAGTTAAAGAGGGCCCACTGTGTTAGTTAAAACAAGATGGATAAACAATAAACAAAGACGAAGATATATATTTGTTAGTTTAAACAATCCAGTTCAACAGGAAACAGCGATAGTCGAACACTTATCGGTATCTGTCGCGTTATGATATGTCGGATGAATACAGTTGAAGCTGACGTATGTCTACGCACATGTAGCACTTGTGTATCAATATTTAACCATTAGATACAGCTGAGCAATTGAATGTTAACAAGTTTGTCACAAGTGCCAACTCGAAAACACCAAGGACCCAATTATACGAAGAACAACTACAATGTATATCATGATTGAGGCTGCAATCGAGACTGTTACATACACAGTCAACGCTTGTCAAGTGCCCACTCGTAACAATTAAACACAACATGATTTCGAAGAAGCTGTACAATGGATTTCAGTGACAAATCAGGCAATCAAAACTCATACATTCNCATTATCTCTTTATATAGTGGGGTACGTGACCCCAATTTAGAATGCGACACTCCTACTTCCCAAGATACATAACTATAGCAAGTTTGGTCAACGTACATGTAGGTGAAATAACATGAAACTTATGCCTTGGACAAACTTTGGTTTAAAAATAAACAAAGGGCCATAACTCTTTTTATAGTTAGGCACGAGACCCGATTTAAGTGCGAGAGATTCCGCTTTCCTAAGATACATAAATATGGTAAGTTTGGTCAACGTAGCTGAAATAACATGGAACTTATGCTCCGGACAAACTTCGGTATTAACTGTAGACCAAGGGCAATAACTCTGTATATAGTGGGACACGAGACCTTATTCCAGTGCACTGCACATCTTCTGTGGTGATGCAGGTTTATTTCAAGTTTGATCAAGATTTCTTTAACGGGCCAGACAAGAATTTACTGAAAAAGTTTTATTTGACCTTTGACATTGAGGTGAAGGTCACAGTGACCTAATTCTAGTACACTGCACACCTTCTGTGGGTGATGCATGCGTACCTAAAGTTCCATCAAGATATCTTTAACGGTTTTAAAGTTATGGCCCGGAAAAATTGCGATTAGAAGAACCAGAAGAACAAGAACAAGAACCAGAAGAAGAAGAAGAAGAACCAGTACTAATACAATATGTCTTCCTTCAATCGAAGGGGAGACATAACAAGATCAAGCCCTATAAATAAAGAGAAAATGATTTCGGTACATCTGCAGAAGAAAGTTTTTGAAATATTGGTTAGGTTTCCCGTTCGGGCTTTGCCTTGGCTCCGAGGTCGGTGTGGGAACCCGACAACCTGATACCCTCTCCCTCAAAGAATGATTCTGACCAAGTTTGAAAAAAATAAACACGGACGACGCACAACGCACGACGCACTACGCATGAAATGTGTTTGCAATAGGTCACTTGAGCCTTTGTCGAAGGTGATTTTAAAATGCAATTACTAAATCCAATGTAATTATGTTATAATTCTTGCTTGTCTAAACTGACATAGGTTTTATAGTAAATACGACAGAAAGTCATTAATCATCGCCTATGTAACACGATCTTACCAACATTGACACAATGTCAACTGTTCAATAAAAAATACCTATCTTGAATAGATAATTACCAAAATGTCTACAGGAGTATACCTCAGAAGATGATTGATAACCATTCGAGTCAACAATATTGTGTTTTTGAAACATTCCAAGTTAAAAAGGCCCACTGTATTAGTTAAAACAAGATGGATAAACAATAAACAAAGACGAAGATATANTCATGTACTTTTGTATTCAAAATCAATTTGTATGATAGGGTGATGAAATAAAAAAAATAAAAAATGTTTTCTTTATTTTTCTTTTAAAATTTCAGTCTGTTCAGCTCACACAATTTCATGCAACTTTTTCTTTTTCTTTTCTTTTTTCCTACTTTTTTTCTGTTCAGCTACCACAATTTCAAACCATTGAGAACTTTTATTTTTGTTTTGTTTTTTCTACTTGTTTTCCTTTTTTTTCTTTGTTCATTCGAGTCAACAAGTTAAAGAGGGCCCACTGTGTTAGTTAAAACAAGATGGATAAACAATAAACAAAGACGAAGATATATATTTGTTAGTTTAAACAATCCAGTTCAACAGGAAACAGCGATAGTCGAACACTTATCGGTATCTGTCGCGTTATGATATGTCGGATGAATACAGTTGAAGCTGACGTATGTCTACGCACATGTAGCACTTGTGTATCAATATTTAACCATTAGATACAGCTGAGCAATTGAATGTTAACAAGTTTGTCACAAGTGCCAACTCGAAAACACCAAGGACCCAATTATACGAAGAACAACTACAATGTATATCATGATTGAGGCTGCAATCGAGACTGTTACATACACAGTCAACGCTTGTCAAGTGCCCACTCGTAACAATTAAACACAACATGATTTCGAAGAAGCTGTACAATGGATTTCAGTGACAAATCAGGCAATCAAAACTCATACATTCCCAGAACTACCGTAGAATGTCAAAGTAGTGTTGACATGCCGTAGCATGCCTAAATATGACGACAGGCTGTAGTGACCCTAGAAAGGATAAAAAGATTTCATGAAATATCACCATACAGTTATAAATATAAAAAGGTTTCATGTATTATTGTCATGCAATTATAGATATTGGTAAACAAACAGTAACATCGGTTACTTTGAGTAAATAACAACTTGACTTTAACTATGCGGTGTTTTTGATCCTGTCAGTAGGTCGTTGGGTTGTTTGGTGATGTTATATCAATAATTAATGCTTTTATACGCTATCATGTGTTATGTTATAACACATGGATATTCTTGTGCAGTTTAACAACTTAAACATTTGCAGAAACGCTAGATAATGTTTATGCTTCATACCAATAAAACATGGTGTCACTATGGACTTTACTTTATATCTTTAATGATGATACGTACATTACAGCGTCACTATGGCTGGTGAGAGGATACACTCGCGCTTGTTTCTAGATCTATCAATATCTAGATAAACCTTTGTCCATGTCAGCTGATAGTGTTTGCTAAAAAAATGTTAATTGCAAAATTGAAGTTGAAATAGCCAGATGTTGCTGTACATATATTACATGGTTAGTCAGGGGTTATATGTATATGCAATTGGACAAAATCCTGTTATTCCTACAGAAAATGAAGGAATTTGAAGAGTTTGCTATTTTTCCATTATTGGACCCGTCCCCTCTGCCCCAAGGGGGGTCTGACCCACCGTTGATTCAAAATTAGTTCCCCTTCACCCAAGGATGCTTTAGACCTAATATGGACATAATCCTCCTACAGAAGAAGAAGAAGATTTTTAAAGAATTTGCTAAATTACCCCTATTGGGCCCCACCCCTTAGGCCCCAGGGGGGTCAGACCCGCCATTGATACCAAATTGATTCCCTTCCCAATACGATGCTATTGTTCAAATTTGGTCAAAATACCTTAATCCTAATGGATGAAAAAGGATATTAAAGCTATTCCTCTATATCCCTTATTGGGCCCGCTCTCACCCCCTGTAGAACAATTGGTTCCGTCAACTAGATAGCTCAATCGGCTAGAGCAATAAACACAGCAGCCCTAAGTTCAAGATTCCAATCCGGGTCTTGCCCCACCGTGTTTGTTAAACTCACAACACTGTTGTTCATTATATTTTACTTATTACATCTTGCCTATTTCTCACATAAACGACCCGCAAGGTATGGTTTTCTATACAGAAAGGATTTAAAAAGCTATAGTCATGCCAGAAAATATAGTTTCCAATACTTTATTACGGTTTTTGGCCGTGGGACGAGGATCCTTACGCAAGGTTAAATAGGTTATAGAGTGGAACCTGCGTTAACTGCTAACCATATAATATTAATCATGCAATGATGAGCGATATATAGGATCTTTAATGAGTTTTCGTTTCATTTAAGATTTTATGAAACGAGTCTTGGGAGCTTTTATTTTTTGCGAGCCTTGGCGAGCCAAATTAAAACTTCGAGACAAGTTTCATAAAAGCTCATATGAATTTAAGATTCATACTTAACTGATGAATTTCATTCCCAAAATCATTGCATAGAGTTTTTTGTTCCTTACAAGTATGTTATCCACTAATTAATCATGTCTCAATATACCAGTTATGTTAACTCTTAAGGATAGGAAACACATTTTATATCCAAGCCGCTTTACTCATGAAAGAAAAAGGATTAAAAGCAGCCATGTCTATATTATAATGGTTTCGTTTCTGGCAGTGAATTGAAAATAATACATCTGCAGAGGTCAATGATAATAGTCGAAAATGTCAATTTATCGCTTTGGCGTGTGTTGTATAGATAACTATTTCTGCATAATAACGGTTTTTCATTCTGTTTATGCAAATATTTTATAGGAAAGTTCCACGAAAGTCAAATAGTGGTTATGTATATGTTTTTGTGTTTTGATTAAAAAATGTTTTATTGCCTTTATAATACAACGGGATTGGGCACAGGTTATACAATTCATACAAACTCATATTTACATGTGCTCTGTATTTACCTACTCTTAAATCATAACACGAACACCATAGCATGATAATAATGACGTAATTACAATTGTGTTGTCATAATCATAACACGAGCTGAAACTAGCTGTTTTCTGTTTTCTGTCCGCATGACTATATCTTTGATAAATCATCTCAAATCATGAAAAATAATAAAGAACAAATAAACAGGAAACATCAGCAATAGTGTTTTTAGTGTAAAAACTTCAACGGGTCTATACCGGGATTCGAACCTAGATCTTCAGATTATTATACTGTCGCCCTAACCGACTGAGCTAACTAGTCAGCGGAAGTAGGCTGACCCAATGTGCTTCACTTATATTGTAGATAGGGGTCCTTAACATGATAAAAGCCAATGTGGATGTTACATAACATTGTATTTAGTTAAGAACCACCATTATAATATCAAAGCGACAATGCAATAATGTATTGTCTTCGTGTTTCATTTAAGCTGTCTATTCCTTATCAGAACGTAACAGAACTGTTGAGATTCCTGTTCATGGCCGTGTAATACAAATACGCAATAACTCGCTGTGACAGCAAAAAAAAAAATTACGCTTTGCTTTAATGAAAATCTTTTCAAAAATATTAAACTTTGAAGATGCGTAAATTGCAATATGAGGTACTCGTATGGCTATTCAACAACCTTCAAAGGTAATGAAAACCACTTACGTGTCTGGCCTCATATAATCCAAAAGGTTTTGTTACTTTATTGGCAAATAATGAGGAGATGAGGAGAACGTCCACAGCTCCATCGATCCCTCCCTAGTTATAATGAGTCACATCAGTCCTCCCTACCTACAAACGAAGCTGCACTTGGAATAGGAATCTGTCGGATCAGTGAAGGAAAATGAAGGGCGAGCAATTGTTAACATATGCTGAGCCTTATAATACGTTAACAAAATGTATTGAATGACGTTGTTGTTTATGTTTTTTAGATAAAAACACACACAAAAAATACAAAATACTCCTATTGGGTTAAAAATGATAATTGAAATAACATTAGATGTCAACTTCTCTCCCACAATTCAACAAAAATGACTTAATACACCATACGATGATGTATCGGTCGGGTGCTGCTGGTATAGTAGCACACGTGACCTATGACGGCATGAAGTCATAACGCCCGAACTTTTATTGCCCTTTTGGTAGGGAAACATGATTGTTTGATTCACTGAAATTAATAATGAAGATAATCACGGCTGATTTTATAGAGATTCGTAATTGGGGGTATATGACGGGGAAAAGCGACCGCTGGAGGCAAACATTACGTTTTATTTTAAGTGATTTCATCCATATAACCCAATCATCACTTAGTTCCGTTTTGCCAAAAGAGACAACAACATGTCCGCTTTTGGTAACGTTTTAGGATGAATGGGGTCATGTTATTTACTTCAGGGTTTTTTTCATTCCACTAAATTCATCAAGAAAAATTTGTGAAGTCTGAATGTTTAACCGGAAATCAGAACTAGATTGTAATACAATAATAATTAGAATAGAGTAGGGACAAGAATATCCGGAAGTTTATTCTTATATCAAAAATGAGAATGTATACTTATTTGTTAATATATATGTATGACGAATATTAATACTTGATCGAATATTTTGCACAGTATGTATATTATTTAAAGGCGATTCTAGACGCCCATGTACATTGTATGTATATATATGTACATCGTATTATCATATTTAGCCCCTATATTGCCCGAGATTGAATGTCAATATATACGTTCTATACAAGTTTGAGATTGATGAACTTGTTTCCAAATTCAAATTCAATCGTTATATTGCTTTTATCATATTTTAAATGCAAAAGAGAAAATTAAATAAATTGATATTTATACCTTGTTATGATAAACAGATTGACACTATTACCGTCGTTACTTCAACTTGCTGGGCTGGGTGCCTTCGGTATGGTATTTCAGTGAGATAGCACTAAGTCGGCATCAGATCCGCGCTATCACAAAGAGACAAATATAATAACAACAACATATCATGCCGCATCCTGCACTCACACTCACGCAAGCATACATACACAACACACATGGAGGCACGTCCCTAAATGGCCTTAGCTTTTAACAGGACGTTAAACCCTTCACAGCTTCAGCAAGCTGCGACTTGTTATTATGTATATTTGTTTTATAAGATTTGATCTCACACTTTGCGACTTCAACATTTTTGAGATTTATCCAGCACATCTATGGCCTGTGAAGTTATTGTGAGTTTAATATAATTGTCAAAATGTGACGGAAATTCCCGAATGTTTCCGAGTGAAGTTTGCCGTCTGACAGAAATGGTATTCATAGAAACACGATCTTATGCCCGCAAAAAAAACAGATTGTTCCGCCTTTTGGTCAAGCTGTGCGTTTAAAATATTTCACCATTCATAATAATATATGGGTTAAATACCGCTTTGTTAAAAATACGTTTGAATGGAGCTGTATTTCATACCAGTATAAATGCTAAAATGATGTATTCCAATCCTTTATTCTCCCCAATGACGAATTGTCCCAGCGTTAATGTCGTCTTCTTGCCCGGGAAGATAATATGAACGATAAGATGGCAGTCAGTTGTACATTGTTCTTATGACATGACGACTCCTATATAATTGTATGTATGGTTTATTGCCGTACAGATGACAGCGCGTCTACATTATATACCACATGTTTGACGATCAGGGCTGGTGTGGGATTTGTGATGGGACCCGGGTGCTCCTGAGTTCCATTATCAGCATTGTAAAACCTTATTGGAAAGAAAAACATAGACCATTTTTGTCACAATAAATCATGGAAGACGCACTCTTCAGCAAATATATTTGACAGTAATAGACCAAGTACTCAGCAATGACGTTTAAGTATAATTTACAAATTGTGTTCTTGGATTTTTTTGCCAACAATTGTCAGAAACCGATATCGCCAAATTAATTTTTATTTGTTTATCCATTTTCTTCTTATGTTACAAATCAATGCAAACATTGCGAGTGGAAGAATTTTACATAGGTAGTTTTTTTTAATAAATTTTGAATAAGTTCAATGTTCAACTTTTCTACAGTATCAGCAAGAATAGTATGCATTTTATAAAATACACTTCCTTCCGGTTTCACTTTCACATTCTCAGCATTGTTTTATGTTTACCTTATGGTCCAATCGAATTTGTCTAAGACACTAATAACAAGAAGATGTACCAGTTATTTGCAAAATTTTAAATGAGAGTATCGCCTTTGTTCAGAAAACCTTTCATTTTGTATGTCATTCGACATTTTGTTTCGATAGAGTTTTGTTTGGTCTATTAATAATATTTTAGGACAACTGAGAAAAGCATATATTACGAATAAATATTGAACGTTGTTTTTGTCCATGTTCATGCACGTATAAACGACAATCGGTTGCATAGATACATGTAGCGGGCTTCATGATAAATATGTGTGTAACCTATTTGCGTTCATGCCGGCATGAACATTGAAACTTGCTGTTAAACACATATTTACATTCTATATGTTATTGCTATTATCGATATAAATATGGCTATCCCCATTTTTTAATATTGAGTGTCTGTGTCGTCAGTCCAAACGATTCTTGGAACAGGCTAACGTTACCAACAGTCAACTGTTAGAATCACAACACTGCAGGTCACGTGATGTTTGTTCACACAATAAAAATAAGGTGATGGATGGTCGGATGGCTCAATCTATATCGCACATGCATTTCAACAAGACGCCAGCGGTTCAATGCCCCTTTTGAACGTGACAAAAAATAGAAGGCGATATGCAGACCACGTAGATTTTTCTTCCGGTACATGTACCCCCGTTTCCCGCCACATACAAACACTTTGTGTGCTTCCGCCCGGGGAAAACAAGAGTGTTTTACAGGAGTTGCTCCATAATTATTGTAAAATAAATTACAATGTAAATAATGTTATAATAAAACATTCGAGCATAAATTAAACTACTTATATTTCGATTAAATATACAAATTAAAATACGTCATTTACTGTTTATGATTCCTATTAATCATACATAATAAACATTATTATTATATAATATAAGGCTTCTGCAGTGCAATAAAGGGGTGCAATAAAATTGATATTGAACGTGTGCAATAAAGATGCAAATGAGCGCGCGACACCGTGGGAACTAGGTCGTATTCCTACGCACTACTACTACTACTACTACTATAGTATAGGCCTACTACAACATGGCTGACGTAAACATTGGGGATTCTGTTCGAAT